>NW_028292601.1:0-23200 GCF_029948245.1 Actinia tenebrosa
ATTATGAAACCATAACCAGGGTGGCTCTGATGGTGAACACGTCGCTACGGATATTCAGACTTGAAACTCCCATACAGACCATCAGAGTACGTGATGGTAAGCCAGCCTTTGTATGTGAAGATACAGTGGCAAAGTAAGAGACTATAAGATAACCCAACCTCACTACCCATAGGTTTTACTGTACAGCAGTGATGTATATCTTAGAAGGATGTGATCAATAGACTTAAGGCGGTATTCAGACTTCCTTAAAGTGTATGTGATTATCCAACCCTGGTTTGCGAAAACTAAAATGAAGTTTCTAGGCTACTAACTTGTGGAAAATGAGCTGGTCTATCCCGAAAAGGAAACTACCACCATGTAATTTAATATGAAAAGCTAACCTAGGCTCTGTACCCTTCAACAATTAATTTATGTTTCCCTAGAGGACTAAGGTCTATAATGTATTCACAATCTGCTAAGGGACTGGGTCTATAATTTATTCAATAGGAATTAATATATTCAGAGTCTGTTAAGGGACTGGGTCTATAATTTATTCAATTAAGTATTAATGTATTCAGAATCTGCTAAGGGAATGGGTCTATAATTTATTCCATCAAGTGTTAATGTATTCAGAGTCTGCTAGGGGGCTGAGCCTATTTTTTCTATATTTATCTCAAGGGAACAGGGATTATCATGTTGCTATATCATAATGACATCACATCACATGTATTTTTTCAAAAAAATCTTGAATGTGCCAATCTTTCTCTTCCTAATGTAAAACAAGTGTTTGCAGGGTTCATGGGCCTATATTCATGCAAAGCTGTCATGCTTATTCTCAGGACCTTATAAACCTTTGCTTAACGCACATCAATTTATTTTTGAGAACTTGAATGCAAGGCTTTGTGTTGAGGAATCTATCGTTCCATTCAACATGCCTGCTGTGTGAGTAAGGCTTACTGCATGGTGATGTCATTACCAAATAGAACAAGTTTGAAGGTTACTTTATGAAAATCAGTGCTGAGGGAGTTGTTCGTAGAAAACTTTAGTTTAAAAATAACTAGAGTGGATTTGGTATTTGCAGCCCAATGCATGATTTAGTTGTACAATCACATTTTGTTTGGACCAAGACATGAACAGATCAGCAACATCAACATGTGTGAGTAACCGTTACTCCAGCTGCAGGGCCGTAACTAGGGGGGAGCAAGGGGAGCAAAGCTAAAGGTCCGCTCATCCATATCCTTTTTTTTTTTTGGTTCTGCTTTCTTTGGGTCACCTTTATTTTTTGGTTCTGCTTTGTTAAAAGAAACGATCAATGGCACGATTTTATTCGATGTGCATCCTCCCTGTAAAAGTTCTGGTTACGGCCCTGTGCTGATAACAAATCCACTCTATCGATTTTACATCAAAGTTTATTTTATTTAATGATGAGGGAGGATAAGTAAAGCCTTGGTCTTATTCCTAGTCTTAGTCAAGTTTATTATAAGGATTTTAGTCTTATCTTGTTTCCTAAGATGAGGTTTTTTCACCAGCAAAAAACTTCTTAGCAGAAGTAAATAAGCCATAATGAATGAAAAAATAAAATTTAAATGTTTCTTCGTAATTTTGAATTGAATCATGAGCAACTACATGTATGATAATTGACTTTGCCAAATTAAAAGTATATATAAGCATAATATATACCACAGTCGTTGATTTTGGATCAAATGAGACTCTTTGGATTTGTACAGCTTGTGCATATAATACAAGTGCTTTGAACATAATCATTCATGGTATAACAACTCTTGGTTTTACTGGTATTAATAGTTTCATTCCATTCAATTGTAATATTGTTTCTTGATTGTGAGGTATGGTGTTTCAATGCCATTCTCTGATGGCTCACCTTGTCTTCTATTCATTGATTTTTCATTTCACATTTGCCTTGTTTGTAATCATTGATTGTTTGCACTTTTGGTGTATTATATTCTATGATTCTGCACAGCTGAATTAATACCAAACTTTAGTCAATCAGTAATATACTAATTGGTAAATATTGTAATATAATGATCCATTTTCAAACAGACAATGCCAAAAATAGTTGTGGGAAATTTAATTCAAAAGTCTGCAAATTTTGCATGACAAAATAATGTCATAAGCTTCAAATCACTAGAAGCTTTGATTATATCAAATCCTGTCAATCATACATTTACTGTAGTTGCTCTGTGTTAATATATATTGCTTGACTTTGTTATTTAACTTACAAAACTTTTTGAATAGTTTGGAATTGAGTTGATCTCATAAATACAGTATCTCATTTGCCAATAATATTTTTAATTGTTCAAAGAAATTATCAAGACCTCAGTTTCATGTCATAAATTAGTGGGATATATTTGCTTTTATAATATTTAAATAGTTATTTTCTTCAACTGGTGGTCACAGTGACTTTTGAGTAATAAAAGTTTTTCCACATTTTTAATTTATTTTCTTGGTTCTGCTGAATGAGCAACAAAATGGCAGCTTTTTTTAGAATTGATACCATAATTTTCATATTTTTCCCCTTTTTGGTTCAGCATTTTGGGGGGCTCAAATAAAATGGCAGCTTATTAAATTTGGGGCGTTGCCCTTTCGGAAATTCCTGGCTAAGCCCACTTTGCTGAACTCATGGTATGACTCTTTTCATTTGTTTTTTTTTAGGTTATATATATTTTTTGTTTTTGATAAGAGATTATTTATTGTTTAATATGAAACTGAGGTCTTTTTTTGCTGGTGAAAAAACTAATTAAATTACAATCCTATGATAGAACCTTGTATATCAGTCTAGCCGAACATCATTGAACTCAAGATTAGGTCACCTAGAAATGATTCAACTTCTAGTCTTCCCAGGTTGACAATCTACTTGTATGAAGGTCTGAATGGTGTCTTGTGCAAGTCTATTGAGCACACCGCCCCTAAAGTTATCACTGTTGTACACACCCATGAATAGTGAGATATGATTATCTCTGCTCTTACTCACACTAACCTGCACAGTGTACTGGCATCCATACCATCAGCGTACTCCCATGAAATCTGCAGAGAGCCATCACCTGGTATCCTTACCTACGACCTTCACCACCAGAGCAATCATCTGATCATAGCCTCAAGGTTAGACTCTGCCAAGAGCAGCAATGTTGTACCGCCTTTTGTGGTTTCCTGGCCTGTTGGAGCAGCTTTTGTTTGGTGCTGGTAGGACCTCGTGGGAGGTATCAAGTGTATTTCATTTTTCTGGTACAAATAATAAATGATGATAATATTAGATATAGGAGAGTATTTCTAACTAGTGAAGGGTTTCCAGTAGATTTTGAACAAAAATATTTATTAAAACTAGAAGCCAATCTTAATTTGTTTTATTGTAAAAATTGAAACTGCATGAGCAAAACAGAAAATAATCTAAAGATTTGTTTGGTTTTTTACTGAGAACCCTTGACTAGTTGTAAAATGTTTTGATTAAGATAACAGTGCTTGACACTCACTTTTGCAGATACAAGGCAATGGGCTAGTAAGTCTATAAATCTAGTAGTTCAGCAGAGTAATATATGAGCCCAGAAAATATTTCTTGGAGAATGGAATACTTTCCCTTCATAGCCCTTAAAAAACCCACTAGCCTATGGTCAGGACTAGAGTGTCCTTATTTTCACTAGCCCAAAGCAAAGAGTTACTAGTCCCAGACTAGTGGACTAGTGTTGGTGTCAAGCACTGGCTAACATGAAATACTCTCCTATATCTAATATTTGAGGCTAGAGAACTGGCAATCAAAAGTATTTTTTCATGTTGGATTATTGATTAGTGATAAGATTTGATGTGTTGAGGACTCTTATGACTTCATTTTCAATGGGTTCAATAAATTTATCTTTATCTTAAACAGCCTTGGAAGCATTTTTCCATTCAAAACTTATCTTGCTATTTTTGCTGAATTATATCTGAACTTGTAGTATTTGAATGAAACAAACTTATGCCTTGGAATCTTTACTGTCATTGCAGTATGTGTGCGCAAAAGAGTTTTGAATGAAGATGGTTTGAATTGTAAATCATGGACAGAACATTCCTAATTTTTTGTGAAAATAACTTATCTGCAGGACTCAAAACAGCAGGCAATATGCAATCCCAACATTCTGATTGCAAGAAAAAGAAAAAAAATCATGTACGATTTTCAGAATAAAATGTCAACAGAAATTTTACATTCAAAATTTACTTGTCCTGCACAAACATTTGTGTAATTTTGAGCCCTGCATGTTACCAGTCCTCTAGCCAAAAACACTTTTTCTACTAGTTTTTCTTGTCACATCTTAACTAATGCTAGTTTATTACTCTTAGGCCTAGGGAAAACCCTGAAATTCTTTTAAAGTCATCGTCCAATTTTTTGAAATTCTACAACATTCTTCATTGAAATGGTTGTCTTTTTGGTTGTGTTTGCTTTAAGATGTTTACACAAGGTATACTATTCTCCTAGGCCTAGGTAGTAACTTTTTTTTAAATTCTTTTTTTTTTTTTTTTTTTTTTTTTTGTTATTCCTGAAAAATGCTAGATTCTTTTTTCTTTAAATTCTTGGAAGATTTCAATCTCTAAACCATGTTACTCATATTGATATCCTTGGTGGATGATTCCTGTCATCAGTACTGATTGACTTGCCCTTGATGGTGCTGCATCATCTTACAAGGCTTTGCATCTTGGTATAACTGAATATGACAGATTTGGTGAAGCTAGAAAAGAAAAACAAAAAGAAATTGTCAATATTCTGTTGCCTGTTTCCAGTGATGCACATCAGATAGGATCAAATGGCAAAAGTCATATGCTTGAAAATGGATGTAAGCATGGGTGCCCTATCAGTCAGAGTGCTCTCCTCTCACCAAGGCAGTGCAGGTTTGATTCCTGGACTTGGTGTTGCTTACCATTACGTATTGAGTAGAATTGCTTATTGTTTCTCTCCTGTGCTTCAAGGGTTTTTCTCTGGGTGTTATTTATTTAACACTTATTGCCTGGGACCATAAAACACACTGCTTTCTGGAGGTTCTAGTCAATGTGTTGTTCCAAAAATTATCCTTCCTCCCTCCAAGCAGGTTTTTTAAAGATCCCCCATTCCCTAGAAATTCCACATTTTCCATACAATATTTTATGATTTTGTTCTTCATTTCGCCCCTCCCCCCTCAGAAATTCCAAATTGCTCAGTGTTGGGAGGGGGATGGATAATGTTTGGAACATCACAATAAGTAGTGTTTTGTTATATACCAAGTGCCAAAGAATGCAAAGCAACTACATATTGTTGCCAGCTGAGAGCCATTGCGGGAAAACATTGAAACTTGTTCACATGATACCCTCTCATCCAATCAGAGTACAAGAGAAATGGACTTTTACAGTTGGTATATAACAATATTATTTATTGACAGCTAGTCTTAGATTATGTCTTACATATTCCATCAAGTATGTGAGAGACATGCTGATATCAAACATGATATATCCAATTGCTAAACTTACTTGTCTGTCATCTATCTGATGGCCAGAACTTGACAGCATCATCACCATGACAACATGATCCTTGGTTGAGAGGCTGGCAAGCTGTTGAAAAAAATCAGAGATGTGTTGAGAAACCTGAATGTTTATTACGCTAAGTTAAAATTAATTTCTCTAGCATGCAAATTTTAGAGTATTAGAGAAAGACATTTTGCAGGTTGTTAGTGATCATACAACATGAGATTGACCTTTGTGAGAATTTGATGTACCTGGATGTTCTTTTATCTCTCTGATAAAGTCATCCTCATTTGTATTCTTTACGTACGACACACAGCATTATACAACAACCCCTTGAATACAAATGAAGAGGACTTTATTCCCGGGGGGTTACTCCCTTTGTTCAGGTGGTAGGGGTGATTGGCACTCCTTTTAGGGTTGAAAATGTCCCCTGTGTGGGCCTTTTAGGGGTTCCGGCTCAAAAGTCAACTATGTAACATAACTCAGTACCTTTTGGGGTCATTTATTATGCACGTTATCCATGCTATGCCGCTGTTTACTTTACAATGATGCACTAAATATTTCTTTAATATGATCATCGTAATGATCTTATTATACGCTGTCATTTCATTCGTTGAACTGGCATTGATAACTGGGGTTAATAGTAAAATACTGAAATAAAGCTGTACCTTTTAGGGTTTGAAATCAAGTTTGGGTTTAAGAGACTTTTTAATTTATGTGTACCTTTTAGGTACCAATCACCCCTACCACCTGAACAAAGGGAGTATCCCCCCCCAGGGACTTTATTGAGTGCAAACGTCCAAGCACATAATGTATGTGGTCACTAAAACATTATTTCAACACAGCCAGTATGCAGTGGTCTACTTTGCCAAAAGGGCTCCTTAAAGTACAGTGTGACTACTATAAATGGGGCCATGTATCGGAATGCAATGGAATGCATTGTTTTCATACAAGATTTTAAATTAGTTTTCTTGTGTTACTGGTGTAACTGACCCCTGTTACAGTAGTTGCACTGTAATGCTAAAGCATGACTGAAATAGGCATTGGCATAATGGGGTCATTTTACTACAACTACCAAAATGCTAGAGCATGACTTTTGGCTGGTATCATTTTTATGAATACGAAAGAAAAAACTAATTTGGATGCATTTATATATTGTAACATAGCTAATAGTTTAACTTACTTGTCTGTCATACATCTGCTGGCAATAGCTTGATGCAATGTAGTATCATCACAATCTAACAATGACACGTACCAATACTTGTCATCAAGCTGTTGAAAAAGTGAAAGAGATCTGTTTAGAAACCTGAATCAATTACAGATATTTGTTGAAATGATTATATTACTAGCAGATACTAGTTAAGACTACATCGCATAAATGTTCTTTAGTGCAGGCATAAGCCATGTCAATCCTTCAGTCCTGTCAGTATACAGTACTGGTCAGCAGTAGACCATGTTGTACAGTGGGAACCCTGTGGTTGTCTGACATCTACCATGTTGGTTTTGAGAAATAATAGCCCATAGAGTGCCTCAATAAAGCATTGTATAACTAACTTATGTATGAAATTGTTCTGCAGAGTAACATACATACCTGATGATTAGTAATAAACTGCTGCTTGGGATATGAACAGTTTTGTGGTAACAAGGTGAGTCCATATTGTTATGAAGGTCACAGGGTCATCAAGTTGATATTCAGGTCAACACCCATACAGCAACAAGGGAAGTCCATATTGTTATGAAGGTCACAGGGTCATCCCCAGGTTGATATTCTGGTCAACATCTATACAGCAACAGCGTGAGTCCATATTGTTATGAAGGTCACAGGGTCATCCCCAGGTTGATATTCAGGTCAACACCCATACAGCAACAGCATGAGTCCATATTGTTATGAAGGTCACAGGGTCATCAGGTTGATATTCAGGTCAACACCCATACAGCAACAGCGTGAGTCCATATTGTTATGAAGGTCACAGGGTCATCAGGTTGATATTCAGGTCAACACCCATACAGCAACAGCATGAGTCCATATTGTTATGAAGGTCACAGGGTCATCAGGTTGATATTAAGGTCAACATCCATACAGCAACAGCGTGAGTCCATATTGTTATGAAGGTCACAGGGTCATCAGGTTGATATTCAGGTCAACACCCATACAGCAACAAGGGAAGTCCATATTGTTATGAAGGTCACAGGGTCATGTTGATATTCAGGTCAACACACATACAGCAACAAGGGAAGTCCATATTGTTATGAAGGTCACAGGGTCATCAACAGATTGATTTGCAGTCCTATACTCATAGACAACATTGTATCAAGTGTTTTTGCTTCTTGTTTTAGTGCATTTTACCCATCATTTTCAGATTAATACTGAAGTATTCCATTATATATTGGATAGAGTCAAGATGCAGTATGGTAGTTAGGCTCAGATGTCAGGTTTCCATCTTGTTACAGATCACTGGACAGCCTTATGGAGTATTTCACGTGTAAGTTATACTTTTAAGACTGCAATACAAAGAAAGATAAATCATTAGGACATTAATAATTAGGATTTTCATGGTTCTAACGAGGGAGGGGAGGTCTTAAAATTTCACGAACCAAGTTTCGTGTAACGATGATGACAAAAGTTTCAAAATATGGAAAAAATGGAAATATACTCAAATTAAACTTACAAACTGTTTGAAAACTTTCTATAATTACATATTTGTGGCAAATTTAATTGTATTTTGCAAGAAAAAGTGAAATTCTTAGAGTTCAAAGCCAACACGTGTCATGGCGGTCAATCGAACTTTCGAAATCTACAAACTGGTTAAAAATACGGAAAAACGCCAGAATAACGCAGAAAAACACGATAATTCTTACCTGTCATAGTTCTCGTGTCCTTATCTCTCTGTTAGATGGAGCACGAGCTAATAAATTTTTTTTGTTCTTGTAAAAACTTCTCTTTATATTTCCACAGATTGACACACGTCAAACCGCGATGAAAGCAAGATTTGAAATGAACCAAATTTACGCAAGGACCTGGAACTAGCATTTTACACAGGGATCCCACAAAAATCTTGATTTTTTGGTGAAAATGCGACGGTTTTTGAGCAATATTTTTTGCCCAAAACATGTAAAATGACCAGAAAAGGCTATGTTCGTACCCTACGGAGAATAAAAACCCGAAAAAACGCTTATTTTAGGCAAAAGACACCATTATGTTAATTAGTCACGTGACCAGTCACGTGACCCTTAATTTTGTGTTTTTTAAGGCGTGATTTTTAAATTTTCATAACAAAAATAAAATCGTGGGTTTGAAATAATATCCTTTCATTTGAATTCATTAGATCACGCAGTTGATAATAAAAGAACATCGAACCTTTATTGTGTGACATTTATTGTCTGACCCATAAAAATAAAAAATGAAAGAAATAAAACAACAGCTGAAAAATATCCTTTAATGTCTAGACTCCACCTGACCAAAAATAAAATACACCCAGAGACAAAGAGGAACAAACAAAGATTTCAAGACGCATAAAGCGCCAATATTTTTTTATTACACTTCAAGTTATTTAAAAACTTTATTAACTCATGCGGCTTCGCCACTTCGCGCGCCTGATTTCAGTTTAAGTTACTTTCACACGTTGAAACTTTTAGCTTAAACTTGCTCAAACTAGCTATACTCGTGCCGGCAAACGAAACTTCGCGAAGAAGTTTTAAAACGAGATTATGTCGTGTTTCACGCCCGTGAATCTTGTCTCTCAACGACGTTGAAAACAAGTTTTAGCAAAAAGTTTTAGGCGCATAACAGGAGCTTTATTTCTTGAAGCAAAACAGCACAGCGAACCGTTTGATACTAGTAAATTATGCGCATTAATTTTTTTCTCCTTTATTTCAGTTTGAATAAGTGTTTTCAAGCATAGAATAACATTTACTCGAGGGAATAACACGTGCTTACACAACGCCCAAAGTAATCAAATACATGACGTCATATTTGCGTGAATACAGTAGAAATCCGTGGACGGTTTGTTTCTTTTTTGGAGAAAAAAGGGTCCGTGCGTTTTAGTCACGTCATTCTCTCAATCATCATTTTTTTCTTTCATAGAATCAGTATTCTTTCTCACGACAAGAAAAGAAGCAAGACTCAAAGAATCTAGCACTTTATAAATCAATGCCTTCATTGTTCATTTGTCAATCCTTTGAGTATTACTTCTTTGTTTCTTGGTGACGGTCAAGGTGTTAATGGTATTGATTGCTCACGATTATCCTGAAAACGACCAGAACAGTAAAATACAAAAGAAGTCACAGCTTTCATCATATCGGAATTCGTGACATTTGTTTTATTTTGTCCTGTAAGACTCGCAGTCAAGAGGCTCGAGGCTCTAATCACGCTGTGATCATGTGTGTGTGATTTAGGGGGAGGGGGTGGGGTATAGTGACGAATGAGATTTTGTATTTTTTTTAAATAGTTTAATGAAATTCACTTGATTTTGAATCTTTTACAGTCGTTGTATATATAAAATTCAATCTCTTTTATTCTAGTATCACTCTGTTTACCTTTTATCTATAACTCTCGTAGTTTTGTTTTTGTCACATTTATCAAATTGTTCTGTTCTGTTCTGTTCTGTTCTGTTCTGTTCTGTTCTGTTCTGTTCTGTTCTGTTCTGTTCTGTTCTGTTCTGTTCTGTTCTGTTCTGTTCTGTTCTGTTCTGTTCTGTTCTGTTCTGTTCTGTTCTGTTCTTTCTTTTCAATTGTTCTATTCCTTTTTAGCTTTTTTCGCATTTTTCTATTCTTACATTTTTTTCCCTTTTATCTTCATTTCAAAAACTAAGTGCCTCTTGCGTCCAATTTTTGTTGTTTTTCTTCACGCTTTGCCAACTCCTTTCTCCTTTCTCTATCTCTGTTTACAATTTTCTTCTATTGTCTTGATTCCCGTTGTCGTTTATTCCGTCGTTCTTCATGCCCATCACCTGCTGAGAGTGATAAACAGAGCAACTCAAACCTATTTATTTTTATCGTGATTCACATGATTGAATATATTTAATAACCAAATTAGAACAGGGAACAAGGCACTGGAAAAAGAAATATCGAGGACCTTCCATAAAAGACAGCGGTAGAGGAGAGGAAGGGGGGGTTTTAACAGTGTTAATGTGCTGACTCTTACCTTTTATTAGCAACGTCGATATCCCTACACAATATGATCGATCTTCTGTGCTTCAAGTGATTATCCAACATGGATTCATAACAATCAACTCCTTCATTCAAGTATCTGGCCGGGATATAGCTGTCATTAAAAACATCATAGTAGAATAAAAGAAATGTTTATCTAATTTTTCATCTATCCATCTATCCAATCCCATGAACTCACAAACAATCCAACAAAATTGTATTGGATTGGATAACACCAAACGTCCATCCTTCCAATCCAATTAAATCACATTAGTCTATTCTTGCTCCGCCCATCATCCATCCATCCAATCCAATTAAATCACATTAGTCTATTCTTACTCCACTCATCATCCATCCAATTCAATTAAATCACATTAGTCCATTCTTACTCCGCCCATCATCCATCCATCCAATCCAATTAAATCACATTAGTCCATTCTTACTAAACCCATCTTCCATCCAATCCAATTAAATCACATTAGTCTATTCTTACTCCATCCATCATCCATCCATCCAATCCAATTAAATCACATTAGTCCATTCTTACTAAACCCATCATCCATCCAATCCAATTAAATCACATTAGTCTATTCTTACTCCATCCATCATCCATCCATCCAATCCAATTAAATTACATTAGTCAATTTTTACTCCACCCATCATCCAATCCAATCCAATTAAATAATCTTAGTGCATTCTTACTAAACCAATCATCCATCCAATCCAATTAAATCACATTAGTCTATTCTTACTCCATCCATCATCCATCCATCCAATCCAATTAAATCACATTAGTCCATTCTTACTAAACCCATCATCCATCCAATCCAATTAAATCACATCAGTCCATTCTTACTAAACCCATCAACCATCCATCCAATCCAATTAAATCACATTAGTCCATTCTTACTCCACCCATCATCCATCCATCCAATCCAATTAAATCACATTAGTCCATTCTTACTCCACCCATCATCCATCCAATCCAATTAAATCACATTAGTCTATTCTTACTCCACCCATTATCCATCCAATCCAATTAAATCACATTAGTCTATTCTTACTCCACCCATCATCCATCCATCCAATCCAATTAAATCACTTTAGTCCATTCTTACTCCACCCATCATCCATCCAATCCAAATTAATCACATTAGGCCATTCTTACTCACCAATCATTTGATCCAATCCAATTAAAACACATTTGTCCATTCTTTCTCCATCCACCATCCATCCAATCCAATTAAATCATTGCCTATTCTAACTCCACCCATCACCCATCTTTCCAATAAAATTAAATCACATCAGTTCATTCTTACTCCACCCATCATCCATTCAATCCAATTAAATCATAACCTATTCTTACTCCGCCTATCATCAATCCTTCAGATCCAATTAAATCACATTAGTCCATTCTTACTCCACCCATCATCCATCCATCCAATCCAATTCAAACACATTAGTCCATTCTTACTCCACCCATCATCCATCCAATCCAATTAAATCACATTAGTCTATTCTTACTCCACCCATTATCCATCCAATCCAATTAAATCACATTAGTCTATTCTTACTCCACCCATCATCCATCCATCCAATCCAATTAAATCACTTTAGTCCATTCTAGCTCCACCCATCTTCCATCCATCCAATCCCATTAAATCACATTAGTCCATTCTTACTAAACCCATCATCCATCCCATCCAATTAAATCACATTAGTCTATTCTTACTCCACCCATCATCCATCCAATCCAATTAAATCACATTAGTCCATTCTTACTCCACCCATCATCCATCCAATCCAATTAATTCACATTAGTCTATTCTTACTCCACCCATCATCCATCCATCCAATCCAATTAAATCACATTAGTCTATTCTTACTCCACCCATCATCCATCCAATCCAATAAAATGACATTAGTACATTCTTACTAAACCCATCATCCATCCAATCCAATTAAATCACATTAGTCTATTCTTACTCCACCCATCATCCATCCAATCCAAATTAATCACATTAGGCCATTCTTACTCACATATCATCTGATCCAATCCAATTAAATCACATTTGTCCATTCTTTCTCCATTCACCATCCATCCAATCCAATTAAATCATTGCCCATTCTAGCTCCACCCATCACCCATCTTTGCAATCCAATTAAATCACATTAGTTCATTTTTACTCCACCCATCATCCATTCAATCCAATTAAATCATAACCTATTCTTACTACGCCTATCATCAATCCATCCAATCCAATTAAATCACATTAGTCTATTCTATCTCCACCCATCATCCATCCATCCAATCCAATTCAAACACATTAGTCCATTCTTACTCCACCCATCATCCATCCAATCCAATTAAATCACATTAGTCCATTCTTACTAAACCAATCATCCATCCCATCCAATTAAATCACATTAGTCTATTCTTACTCCATCCATCATCCATCCATCCAATCCAATTAAATCACATTAGTCGATTCTTACTCCACCCATCATCCATCCAATCCAATTAAATCACATTAGTGCATTCTTACTAAACCCATCACCCATCCAATCCAATTAACTCATATCAGTCCATTCTCACTCCACCCATCATCCATCCAATCCAATTAAATCACATTAGTCCATTCTTACTCCACCCATCATCCATCCAATCCAATTAAATCACTTTAGTCCATTCTTACTCCACCCATCATCCATCCATCCAATCCAATTAAATCACATTAGTCCATTCTTACTAAACCCATCATCCATCCAATCCAATTAAATCACATTAGTCCATTCTTACTCCACCCATCATCCATCCATCCAATCCAATTAAATCACATTAGTCCATTCTTACTCCACCCATCATCCATCCAATCCAATTAATTCACATTAGTCTATTCTTACTCCACCCATCATCCATCCATCCAATCCAATTAAATCACATTAGTCCATTCTTACTCCACCCATCATCCATCCAATCCAATGAAATCACATTAGTACATTCTTACTAAACCCATCATCCATCCAATCCAATTAAATCACATTAGTCTATTCTTACTCCACCCATCATCCATCCAATCCAAATTAATCACATTAGGCCATTCTTACTCACATATCATCTGATCCAATCCAATTAAATCACATTTGTCCATTCTTTCTCCATCCACCATCCATCCAATCCAATTAAATCATTGCCCATTCTAGCTCCACCCATCACCCATCTTTGCAATCCAATTAAATCACATTAGTTCATTTTTACTCCACCCATCATCCATTCAATCCAATTAAATCATAACCTATTCTTACTACGCCTATCATCAATCCATCCAATCCAATGAAATCACATTAGTCTATTCTATCTCCACCCCTCATCCATCCATCCAATCCAATTAAAACACATTAGTCCATTCTTACTCCACCCATCATCCATCCAATCCAATTAAATCACACTAGTCTATTCTTACTCCACCCATTATCCATCCAATCCAATTAAATCACATTAGTCTATTCTTACTAAACCCATCATCCATCCATCCAATCCAATTAAATCACATTAGTCCATTCTTACTCCAACCATCATCCATCCATCCAATCCAATTAAATCACATTAGTCCATTCTTACTAAACCCATCATCCATCCTATCCAATTAATTCACATTAGTCTATTGTTACTTCACCCATCATACATCCATCCAATCGAATTAAATCACATTAGTCCATTCTTACTCCACCCATCATCCATCCAATCCAATTAAATCACATTAGTCCATTCTTACTCCACCCATCATCCATCCATCCAATCCTAATAAATCACATTAGTCCATTCTTACTCCATCTATCATCATATCTAATCCAATTAAATCACATTAGTCCATTGTTTATCCACCAATCATCCATCCATACAATCCAATTAAATCACATTAGTCCATTCTTACTAAACCCATCATCCATCCAATCCTATTAATTCACATCAGTCTATTGTTACTCCACCCATCATCCATCCATCCAATCCAATTAAATCACATTAGTCTATTCTAACTCCACCCACTATCCATCCATCCAATCCAATTAAATCACATTAGTCTATTCATACTCCACCCATCATCTGTTCATCCAATCCAATTAAATCACATTAGTCCATTCTTACTCCACCCACCATCCATCCATCCAATCCAATTAAATCACATTAGTCTATTCTTACTCCACCCATCATCCATTCATGCAATCCAATTAAATCACATTAGTCTATTCTTACTCCAACCATCATCCATCCAATCCAATTAAATCATAGCCCATTCTTACGCCGCCCATCATCAATCCATCCAATCCAATTAAATCACATTAGTCCATTCTTACTCCACCCATCATCCATCCAATCCAATTCAATCATATTAGTCTATTCTTACTCTACCCATCATCCATCCAATCCAATTAAATCACATTGATCTATTCTTACTCCACCCATCATCCATCCAATCCAATTAAAACTCATTAGCCTATTGTTAGTCCACCCATCATCCATCCATCCAATCCAATAAAATCACATTAGTCCATTCTTACTCCACCCATCATCCATCCAATCCAATTCAATCATATTGGTCTATTCTTACTCTACCCATCATCCATCCAATCCAATTAAATCACATTAGTCCATTCTTACTCCAACCATCATCCATCCATCCAATCCAATTAAATCACATTAGTCCATTCTTACTAAACCCATCATCCATCCTATCCAATTAATTCACATTAGTCTATTGTTACTTCACCCATCATACATCCATCCAATCGAATTAAATCACATTAGTCCATTCTTACTCCACCCATCATCCATCCAATCCAATTAAATCACATTAGTCCATTCTTACTCCACCCATCATCCATCCATCCAATCCTAATAAATCACATTAGTCCATTCTTACTCCATCTATCATCATATCTAATCCAATTAAATCACATTAGTCCATTGTTTATCCACCAATCATCCATCCATACAATCCAATTAAATCACATTAGTCCATTCTTACTAAACCCATCATCCATCCAATCCTATTAATTCACATCAGTCTATTGTTACTCCACCCATCATCCATCCATCCATTCCAATTAAATCACATTAGTCTATTCTAACTCCACCCACTATCCATCCATCCAATCCAATTAAATCACATTAGTCTATTCATACTCCACCCATCATCTGTTCATCCAATCCAATTAAATCACATTAGTCCATTCTTACTCCACCCACCATCCATCCATCCAATCCAATTAAATCACATTAGTCTATTCTTACTCCACCCATCATCCATTCATGCAATCCAATTAAATCACATTAGTCTATTCTTACTCCAACCATCATCCATCCAATCCAATTAAATCATAGCCCATTCTTACGCCGCCCATCATCAATCCATCCAATCCAATTAAATCACATTAGTCCATTCTTACTCCACCCATCATCCATCCAATCCAATTCAATCATATTAGTCTATTCTTACTCTACCCATCATCCATCCAATCCAATTAAATCACATTAGTCTATTCTTACTCCACCCATCATCCATCCAATCCAATTAAAACTCATTAGCCTATTGTTAGTCCACCCATCATCCATCCATCCAATCCAATAAAATCACATTAGTCCATTCTTACTCCACCCATCATCCATCCAATCCAATTCAATCATATTGGTCTATTCTTACTCTACCCATCATCCATCCAATCCAATTAAATCACATTAGTCTATTCTTACTCCACCCATCATCCATCCATCCAATCCAATTAAATCACTTTAGTCCATTCTTACTCCACCCATCATCCATCCATCCAATCCTAATAAATCACATTAGTCCATTCTTACTCAACCCATCATCCATCCAATCCAATTAAAACATATTAGCCTATTGTTAGTCCACCCATCATCCATCCATCCAATCCAATAAAATCACATTAGTCCATTCTTACTCCACCCATTCCATCCAATCCAATTCAATCATATTAGTCTATTCTTACTCTACCCATCATCCATCCAATCCAATTAAATCACATTATTCTATTGTTACTCCAACCATCATCCAATCCAATCCAATTAAAACACATTAGTCCATTCTTACTCCACCCATAATCCATCCATCCAATCCAATTAAATCACATTAGTCAATTCTTACACAACCCACCATCCATCCATCGAATCCTAATAAATCACATTAGTCCATTCTTACTCCACTCATCATCCATCCATCCAATCCAATTAAATCACATTAGTCCATTCTTACTCCACCCATCATCCATCCATCCAATCCAATAAAATCACATTAGTCCATTCTTACTCCACCCATCATCCATCCAATCCAATTAAATCACACTAGTCTATTCTTACTCCACCCATTATCCATCCAATCCAATTAAATCACATTAGTCTATTCTTACTAAACCCATCATCCATCCATCCAATCCAATTAAATCACATTAGTCCATTCTTACTCCAACCATCATCCATCCATCCAATCCAATTAAATCACATTAGTCCATTCTTACTAAACCCATCATCCATCCTATCCAATTAATTCACATTAGTCTATTGTTACTTCACCCATCATACATCCATCCAATCGAATTAAATCACATTAGTCCATTCTTACTCCACCCATCATCCATCCAATCCAATTAAATCACATTAGTCCATTCTTACTCCACCCATCATCCATCCATCCAATCCTAATAAATCACATTAGTCCATTCTTACTCCATCTATCATCATATCTAATCCAATTAAATCACATTAGTCCATTGTTTATCCACCCATCATCCATCCATACAATCCAATTAAATCACATTAGTCCATTCTTACTAAACCCATCATCCATCCAATCCTATTAATTCACATCAGTCTATTGTTACTCCACCCATCATCCATCCATCCAATCCAATTAAATCACATTAGTCTATTCTAACTCCACCCACTATCCATCCATCCAATCCAATTAAATCACATTAGTCTATTCATACTCCACCCATCATCTGTTCATCCAATCCAATTAAATCACATTAGTCCATTCTTACTCCACCCACCATCCATCCATCCAATCCAATTAAATCACATTAGTCTATTCTTACTCCACCCATCATCCATTCATGCAATCCAATTAAATCACATTAGTCTATTCTTACTCCAACCATCATCCATCCAATCCAATTAAATCATAGCCCATTCTTACGCCGCCCATCATCAATCCATCCAATCCAATTAAATCACATTAGTCCATTCTTACTCCACCCATCATCCATCCAATCCAATTCAATCATATTAGTCTATTCTTACTCTACCCATCATCCATCCAATCCAATTAAATCACATTAATCTATTCTTACTCCACCCATCATCCATCCAATCCAATTAAAACTCATTAGCCTATTGTTAGTCCACCCATCATCCATCCATCCAATCCAATAAAATCACATTAGTCCATTCTTACTCCACCCATCATCCATCCAATCCAATTCAATCATATTGGTCTATTCTTACTCTACCCATCATCCATCCAATCCAATTAAATCACATTAGTCTATTCTTACTCCACCCATCATCCATCCATCCAATCCAATTAAATCACTTTAGTCCATTCTTACTCCACCCATCATCCATCCATCCAATCCTAATAAATCACATTAGTCCATTCTTACTCAACCCATCATCCATCCAATCCAATTAAAACATATTAGCCTATTGTTAGTCCACCCATCATCCATCCATCCAATCCAATAAAATCACATTAGTCCATTCTTACTCCACCCATCATCCATCCAATCCAATTCAATCATATTAGTCTATTCTTACTCTACCCATCATCCATCCAATCCAATTAAATCACATTATTCTATTGTTACTCCAACCATCATCCAATCCAATCCAATTAAAACACATTAGTCCATTCTTACTCCACCCATAATCCATCCATCCAATCCAATTAAATCACATTAGTCAATTCTTACACAACCCACCATCCATCCATCGAATCCTAATAAATCACATTAGTCCATTCTTACTCCACACATCATCCATCCATCCAATCCAATTAAATCACATTAGTCCATTCTTACTCCACCCATCATCCATCCATCCAATCCAATAAAATCACATTAGTCCATTCCTACTCCACCCATCATCCATCCAATCCAATTAAATCACATTATTCTATTCTTACTCCACCCATCATCCAATCCAATCCAATTAAAACACATTAGTCCATTCTTACTCCACCCATCATCCATCCATCCAATCCAATTAAATCACATTAGTTCATTCTTACACCACCCATCATCCATCCATCGAATCCTAATAAATCACATTAGTCAATTCTTACTCCACCC
The DNA here is from genome assembly GCF_029948245.1 of Actinia tenebrosa. Lineage (NCBI taxonomy): Eukaryota > Metazoa > Cnidaria > Anthozoa > Actiniaria > Actiniidae > Actinia > Actinia tenebrosa. The sequence continues at coordinate 18,976 of NW_028292601.1, forward strand.
ATCATCCATCCATCCAATCCAATTAAATCACATTAGTCTATTCATACTCCTCCCATCATCCATTCATCCAATCCATTTAAATCACATTAGTCTATTCTAACTCCACCCACTATCCATCCATCCAATCCAATTAAATCACATTAGTCCATTCTTACTAAACCCATCATCCATCCCATCCAATTAAATCACATTAGTCTATTCTTACTCCACCCATCATCCATCCCATCCAATTAAATCCCATTAGTCCATTCTTACTCCACCCATCATCCATCCAATCCAATTAATTCACATTAGTCTATTCTTACTCCACCCATCATCCATCCATCCAATCCAATTAAATCACATTAGTCCATTCTTACTCCACCCATCATCCATCCAATCCAATAAAATGACATTAATACATTCTTACTAAACCCATCATCCATCCAATCCAATTAAATCACATTACTCTATTCTTACTCCACCCATCATCCATCCAATCCAAATTAATCACATTAGGCCATTCTTACTCAAATATCATCTGATCCAATCCAATTAAATCACATTTGTCCATTCTTTCTCCATTCACCATACATCCAATCCAATTAAATCATTGCCCATTCTAGCTCCACCCATCACCCATCTTTGCAATCCAATTAAATCACATTAGTTCATTTTTACTCCACCCATCATCCATTCAATCCAATTAAATCATAACCTATTCTTACTACGCCTATCATCAATCCATCCAATCCAATTAAATCACATTAGTCTATTCTATCTCCACCCATCATCCATCCATCCAATCCAATTCAAACACATTAGTCCATTCTTACTCCACCCATCATCCATCCAATCCAATTAAATCACATTAGTCCATTCTTACTAAACCAATCATCCATCCCATCCAATTAAATCACATTAGTTTATTCTTACTCCATCCATCATCCATCCATCCAATCCAATTAAATCACATTAGTCGATTCTTACTCCACCCATCATCCATCCAATCCAATTAAATCATATTAGTCCATTCTTACTAAACCCATCACCCATCCAATCCAATTAACTCACATCAGTCCATTCTCACTCCACCCATCATCCATCCAATCCAATTAAATCACATTAGTCCATTCTTACTCCACCCATCATCCATTAAATCCAATTAAATCACATTAGTCCATTCTTACTCCACCCATCATCCATCCATCCAATCCAATTAAATCACATTAGTCCATTCTTACTCCACCCATCATCCATCCAATCCAATTAATTCACATTAGTCTATTCTTACTCCACCCATCATCCATCCATCCAATCCAATTAAATCACATTAGTCCATTCTTACTCCACCCATCATCCATCCAATCCAATGAAATCACATTAGTACATTCTTACTAAACCCATCATCCATCCAATCCAATTAAATCACATTAGTCTATTCTTACTCCACCCATCATCCATCCAATCCAAATTAATCACATTAGGCCATTCTTACTCACATATCATCTGATCCAATCCAATTAAATCACATTTGTCCATTCTTTCTCCATCCACCATCCATCCAATCCAATTAAATCATTGCCCATTCTAGCTCCACCCATCACCCATCTTTGCAATCCAATTAAATCACATTAGTTCACTTTTACTCCACCCATCATCCATTCAATCCAATTAAATCATAACCTATTCTTACTACGCCTATCATCAATCCATCCAATCCAATTAAATCACATTAGTCTATTCTATCTCCACCCATCATCCATCCATCCAATCCAATTCAAACACATTAGTCCATTCTTACTCCACCCATCATCCATCCAATCCAATTAAATCACATTAGTCTATTCTTACTCCACCCATTATCCATCCAATCCAATTAAATCACATTAGTCTATTCTTACTCCACCCATCATCCATCCATCCAATCCAATTAAATCACATTAGTCCATTCTTACTCCACCCATCATCCATCCATCCAATCCAATTAAATCACATTAGTCCATTCTTACTAAACCCATCATCCATCCTATCCAATTAATTCACATTAGTCTATTGTTACTTCACCCATCATCCATCCATCCAATCGAATTAAATCACATTAGTCCATTCTTACTCCACCCATCATCCGTCCAATCCAATTAAATCACATTAGTCCATTTTTACTCCACCCATCATCCATCCATCCAATCCTAATAAATCACATTAGTCCATTCTTACTCCATCCATCATCCAATCTAATCCAATTAAATCACATTAGTCCATTGTTTATCCACCCATCATCCATCCATACAATCCAATTAAATCACATTAGTCCATTCTTACTAAACCCATCATCCATCCAATCCTATTAATTCACATCAGTCTATTGTTACTCCACCCATCATCCATCCATCCAATCCAATTAAATCACATTAGTCTATTCTAACTCCACCCACTATCCATCCATCCAATCCAATTAAATCACATTAGTCTATTCATACTCCTCCCATCATCCATTCATCCAATCCATTTAAATCACATTACTCTATTCTTACTCCACCCACCATCCATCCATCCAATCCAATTAAATCACATTAGTCTATTCTTACTCCACCCATCATCCATTCATGCAATCCAATTAAATCACATTAGTCTATTCTTACTCCAACCATCATCCATCCAATCCAATTAAATCATAGCCCATTCTTACGCCGCCCATCATCCATCCATCCAATCCAATTAAATCACATTAGTCCATTCTTACTCCACCCATCATCCATCCAATCCAATTCAATCATATTAGTCTATTCTTACTCTACCCATCATCCATCCAATCCAATTAAATCACATTAATCTATTCTTACTCAACCCATCATCCATCCAATCCAATTAAAACTCATTAGCCTATTGTTAGTCCACCCATCATCCATCCATCCAATCCAATAAAATCACATTAGTCTATTCTTACTCCACCCATCATCCATCCCATCCAATTAAATCATATTGGTCTATTCTTACTCTACCCATCATCCATCCAATCCAATTAAATCACATTAGTCTATTCTTACTCCACCCATCATCCATCCATCCAATCAAATTAAATCACGTTAGTCCATTCTTACTCCACCCATCATCCATCCATCCAATCCTAATAAATCACATTAGTCCATTCTTACTCAACCCATCATCCATCCAATCCAATTAAAACATATTAGCCTATTGTTAGTCCACCCATCATCCATCCATCCAATCCAATAAAATCACATTAGTCCATTCTTACTCCAGCCATCATCCATCCAATCCAATTCAATCATATTAGTCTATTCTTACTCTACCCATCATCCATCCAATCCAATTAAATCACATTATTCTATTGTTACTCCAACCATCATCCAATCCAATCCAATTAAAACACATTAGTCCATTCTTACTCCACCCATCATCCATCCATCCAATCCAATTAAATCACATTAGTCAATTCTTACACAACCCACCATCCATCCATCGAATCCTAATAAATCACATTAGTCCATTCTTACTCCACTCATCATCCATCCATCCAATCCAATTAAATCACATTAATCCATTCTTACTCCACCCATCATCCATCCATCCAATCCAATTAAATCACATTAGTCCATTCTTACTCCACCCATCATCCATCCAATCCAATTAAATCACATTAGTCCATTCTTACTAAACCCATCATCCATCCTATCCAATTAATTCACATTAGTCTATTGTTACTTCACCCATCATCCATCCATCCAATCCAATTAAATCACATTAGTCCATTCTTACTCCACCCATCATCCATCCAATCCAATTAAATCACATTAGTCCATTCTTACTCCACCCATCATCCATCCATCCAATCCTAATAATTCACATTAGTCCATTCTTACTCCATCCATCATCCAATCTAATCCAATTAAATCACATTAATCCAATCTTACTCCACCCATCATACATCCAATCCAATTAAATCACATTAGTCCATTCTTACTCCACCCATCATCCTCCAAGTCCTGATGAAATCACATTAGTCCATTCTTACTCCACCCAGTCTCCATCCAATCCAATTAAATCATATTAGGTCCATTCTTACTCACCCATTATCCATCCATCCAAATTAAATTACATGTCTTTCTTACTACTGTCAACCATCATCCCTCCCTCCACCCAATTAATCAATTAGTCAATTCTTACTCCACCCATCATCCATCAGCCCCCAATTAATCACATTTAGTCCATTCTTTAAAAG
>NW_028292602.1:0-65996 GCF_029948245.1 Actinia tenebrosa
ATCGTGAGCAGCCCAGGAATGTTGCGGGTTTTGATGTTTTTTATTTCATTACTTGACCATACAACGCTATAAGTATACATCCTTTCAGGTTGGATCCTATGGGAGTTGATTCGGATACCGTTTCTCAGACAGTGTTGTTTTTTCCAGCGATGCCAGTCCGCTCGAAGTATATATGAGCATGCTCGACACCATAATGACAGAGTTTATAATTTAAAGGGCTGCATCGCAGCAATGCTTATTTAAAATCCGGCTTGTCTGTAGCAGTAACAATGTCTCTGAGTTTCGATGGAGCTTTGATATGAAGTCCTGAGGTCGTTGAGGAGATGACATCTTCTCTGTAAATAGCGTCAGCATCTATTCCCCTCTGTTACGACCTGACTTGATCTGGTACTCTGGGATACAGTGTTCAGAATGTTAAAAACTACATTAATAAAAATAATAATAACAAAAACAATCAATTCCACAATAATCCAGCGTGGGGACAATCCCAACACATACCATATGGGGGCCAACCTCGGGGAAAGCCAAAGATCGATTAGAATTTAGGAGTTGATTTTGAGGAGGGAGGAAAACCGGAGAGAACCAACAAACACTCTACTCACATTCGACATCGAGATCGGCAGGACTCGAACTCGGGGCCGCATTGGTGAGAGGCGGCGCATTAGCAGCGCACGCCAACCGTGCCACGAGTAGTGGTTTTGTTGATCTGAGCCAAGAAGTGGTCATTTAGACTTTCGATGAAGGGCACTTCATTTGGCATTGTTGCAGTATCCCAAAGATCTATTTGGAAAATTGAAATCTCCAGACATCAACAACTTCTTGTAGCGGCCACATACGTGATCAAGAAAGGAATTGAATTTGTCTATCCAATTTGTATCAGATCAGGAGGAAGATAACAGGAGGTGAGTAGGCGGTCTTTTGATTGGAAGCTGTTGTGAGTTCATCACTGCTGATCTGAAGAGAATTGAAGCATTCAAATCAATGAGAACTCCACCACCAATTTTTGCTTGCAATTTTCACAGTCACCGAATTTCACCAAATTGACGTCACGAGAGTGCTCCATACAGAGCGCGCGTTATATCTTAGTTAAGATATAACTAGCAAATAAGTGTTATGAGGGAGAAAATTAATGTTTTTACAGACTAGCTAGACATCAGTTTTCTAATTACTATTTCTTATCGTATGAAAACAAGATAAAGAACGATCAATTAGTTATTGAAAATATCGATATAAGATTTCAGTAAGGCTGCCATCACGCACGAGTTTAGATGATGGTATGCTTTGAATTTACAAGTAAACCACTTAGCTCCTCCCATTAGCATGTACACCTATGGTTACACCCTAAACACTCTTTACCCCTTTGCTTAGTTATTTTACCACTATTCTTTTAAATCTTATGATATATATATATTCCTTGTACACCTTTCTATACATTTACCATATATTCACATATTATCCTTGGTTTAAGTTATGTTTAGTTCTATGATTTTCACTCGTATTATTCTTAATAAGATATCACACTCAGGAATTTACTATTTCCATTAGCCAATCAAGGCACAGCGATAATATTATACTGATTGTAGAATGACACCTGTCATGAAGTTATTATAAATAGAGCTCATGTAATTAGTTTAAGTCAGAAGAGTAGAGATAGAGTATAGAGTGAAGAGAAAGTGGAATAAAGATCCCGAGTAGCTCTACCGAGAGCGGTCCATCCCTTAACATAAGCATGAGTGATCGCTATTATAAATCGAAAATCACTGCACAACATGACGAAAGGTAAGCTTACGTGTCGTACAGTATTTTCTCATGCACATCGCATATATATATTTGAAAGAAAATAATCTTACGTTCAAGCGATAAATCCCTTTATATTGTTCACAAATGTGGCTTTCCTTTTTGGTTCTCGTTATATCTCACGCGTTAGATATAGGCATTTTGAATAAGCTCTGACAAATCGAACACGCAATGAAAACCAACAAACAAACAAGAAAAAAATACTACGGCACACCGCTGGCATAGTACAGTCAACTCTCGCTTTGCGGGCACCTCGATATTACGGACACCTTGTTATTACGGACAGGAGAAAAATCCCCGACAAAAATACTAACAAAGAAATGACTGTAAATAACTTTCGCTATTGCGGACGCTCGCTATTACGGACATGAAGTGGCGGTCCCGAGGGTGTCCGCGGTAAAGGGAGTTGGCTGTATACAATAAATGAAGTATGAAGTGGTATAAAGTGTGGTGTAGGTAAGCTAAAGGCCTTGGGTTCGATTCCTGCTAGTTTCGAGGTTCGTTTATCAACAAATTTACCTAATGTTATCACCTTAACTTATTGACGACCCAAAGTGAAGCCACAACTTGCTGAGGAATAAAAGGAAGGAAACTTGAGGGGAATTTGCGAACTTTTGATTTCAGATCTCCTATCAACGTTTTTAGAAATAGGTGTATACAAAACACTAGTTACATCTTGGATATCCCACATTGTCTTTAGAAAATACTACTTAACTTTTATATTTAATATAATTAAAATTAAATGTTTCAAGAAATAATGCTGGGAAGAGGGAAATTCTAATGTATGAATTATAATAAATGATAATATAGTCAAAGTGAAGATGTCGTTCACTACGGAAAAAGCGAAAACCTTTCACTGGATTATATAATTCGTTCATACATTTCTAATTTAATCTTTAATTTGTAACGAAAAATCAAAATCAAACGAAACATAATGGACCTTGTTCAGGTGGCAGTCATCAGTGACTGTCGCATCTAAGCGTTTTAAGATGAGTACGTGGGAATCAACAAAGCCCTTCTTTTTTGCAAATTCAAACATTAAATGGTGATTTATTTTCAAAATTTTTGGCAGTGTTTCAAAACGGATGAAAATTTCTCACTTTCTTGAATATTAAATCTACGCTTACTTACCCCTGTTCTTCAGTTTGAAGCGAGAAACTGATAAGAAGCCTTCTACATTACGGCTTCTATGTCTTAAGAATCTATTTGTTTTTTTTTTGTTTTCACAGAATTTTTCGCATCATTCTATAGCAACCCATCCCCTTTCCCCTATTTTAGTTCTCTTCCTTTTTTCCTGCAAATACTTAGAATGTCATAGCATTTCTCAAGATGGCTGTTAGTTTTAGACATCCGTTTCCATGGCATGTGCACCCCTGGTTACGCCCCTGAACCAGAACAAAATAATTCAAATAATTTCCCTGGCTTCAAATACCAAAATACATGAATTTTCGAAAGGCAAAACCTGTCTTTGATTCGCGTTTTTCTTTCCTTTATTCACTCATTCAAAATACAACTCAAATCGACCATACATAATATTTATTCGATTATTTATGTCCTTCACTTAAATTCGTCGTTTCCGAGGAAAATATTACAGTTTGCACAAGTCTGTCTGAAATGACAAGATAAAATTTTCAGGAAGAGCATGCGCTGTAGTCTATAAAAGTCACAATTTTAAACCGCTGAATTAACCTTATTTATTTAACGTGGAAAGTACACTTAGCTTACTGGTAGTTTACAAATTGATAAACTGAAATGAAGAAATAATCAAAGAAACAAATTGTGTTAAGAATACCAACTGGCAAGTAGGCAAACCAGTTGGCTTTCAGGCCCGTAGCAGGGGTAAGAGTATTTGGGGGGCTCGTTTTGCCACGCCCCATATGACGGTATCAACTTTTATCAAATTTACAAAACAACATAATTAATAATTAAAATTCTTTATTTTATGGGCAAAAGACCTTCAACATCGAACATCTATTCAATAATATCACGTCAGTGTATGTACAAGCAAAAAATAGAAATTCAACATATGTATATGAAGCACGCAGCTGACTTTGAATAAAAAGAACGAGTTACCTTTAATTAAGTCTGAGTTGATTTAATAAAAGAAGCCGAGAATGAAATCGAAAATGTTCAGACAAGAATTTCCAAGGCCCTGGCTAAACGAGGAAACATGTTTCCTTAAATTTTCCCAAAGGTGGCAAAACTGTCAGGAAACATCGGGAAACATGTTTGCTCAATATCGGTTAGCGCATGCGCACTTTCAAGATAGACCTAGCGTGGCTAATTAACGAACTTTTAGAATATCGACTTTCGTGTCTAAACATTGGGAAACATTGTTTTCATGCGTCTTGGAAGCATGAAATGTTTCTGCCGCACAGCAGAAACATTTTTGCGTCTTGGAAGCAAAATTTGTTGCACGCAGCAATGTTTCGCACAAGGCTAAACTTGGAATCATCGGGGAACATGCGCGTGGGAAACATGTTTCCTCGTTTAGCCAGGGCCTAAATGCAAATTATGTGAAGCATTTGAATGGTTTCTTTCAAGTATGTACTTTTCCGCATGTCTTGTTTTGAGTTTTCAACATTTACAAAAATGCCAACTATGTGAACTTTTTTTGGAAAAATGAGTCGCCTCTATCAATTTTAAGATAATAGTGTTTGAAATTTAGCTGGACGTTTACTTTAAAAAAAAAAACTTGTGAAATTATTGGGGGGCCCAGGCCCCCTCCCCCCGCTACGCGCCTGGCTTTTAACAAGCATGGTCGAGAAACTGAATTTGAATCAGAAATCAGGACAGATAGAGTCTCAGCTACACAGCGGGACTCGAACCGGATCGTGAGACGGACGCTTTGACCACTCGACCAAGCTTACTGGAAAAACTTTTGTTTTTTTTGTCAAAATACCCACGTATTATGGTAGAATGATTCACTTGCCTTCATTTGTGCAATAATAGAGTCTACAAAGAACTTTTATCTAGGGATGTAGCTGTAAAACATTTCTTAATTGGTAGAAACAACTCAACCGTTAATAAAAGTGGATAAGCTAGGATTGGGTTTAGTTAAGAGGTAGTCCCTTAGTAACCGCCTTACTTGCTTAAATAAAACACTACACAACTTCTGCGAAGTTTTCCTTTTTTCTCTCACTCAGTGGAGAGATTAAAGGGGGGCTTTGACGGCAGGGATCGAAAATTGATGATTACAAATATGCGACATCATGAACACTGATGACATCATAAATACTGATGACATCACGAATACTGATGGCACCTAAAATACTGGCGAAATTATGAATAATTATGACATCACGTACACTGAAGGCTTCACGAATATAACCCGAATACCGATGATATTCCGAATAATATCGCGAATAATGTTTTTCATGAGTCGACTTCTGTGTGAACACTTTCATGTTCCATGACATAGCTACGTCGAGTGTAGGCCTTGTCACAGTACTTACATTTGTAAGGTTTAAACCCTGAATGGATAATTTCATGTCTTTTTACATCATTTTGCCGAGTGAATGCCTTATCACAGTACTTGCATTTGAACGGTTTGATCCCCGCATGAGTCTGTTCATGTCTTTTTAGATCACTACGCCGTGTAAATCCCCTATTACAGTGTTTACAACTGTGGGGTTTGATAGTTGTAGCACCACATTCATGGCTCTTGAGGTTAGCATCATCTGTAAATGCATTGCCGCAGTCATCACACTTGTATGGTTTATCGGCACCTGTATGAATCAGCTCATGTCTCTTTACATCATTTTGTCGAGTAAAACATTTATCACAGTAGATACATCTGTATGGTTTGGCTCCTGTGTGACTAACTTCATGTCTCTTTAAATCAGTTTTTCGTGCAAATGACATGTTGCATCGTGCACAGTTGTAAGGTTTTCCCCCGGTATGTGTACGTTCATGTATTCGCATATGGGAATCAGTTAAAAATGCCTTGTTACACTGTTTACATTTATACGTCCTTAACCCTGTATGAATACGTTCATGTTCCGTTAGTGAACTTTGTCTTGGAAATGCTTTGTCACATTGTTTGCATTTGTATGGTCTGACACCTGAATGGACATGTTCATGCAAGCGAAGTCCATCCTTTCTTGCAAATGCTTTATCACAGTGTATACACTTGTATGGTTTATCACCTGTATGGATACGTTCATGACACTCAAGGTGGCCCCTGCGTCTAAATACCTTGTTGCAGTACCTACATTGCCTTCTGTCCGTTGACTTCAAACCGGCAAGGATAAATTCTTCATCCTCTTCTATTTCATTGCTATCACTTTCTGACTCGTTAGTGGCATTGACTGCAAACTTATAATTTTTCACATGATTTTGAACGTGTTTGAGGAGAGACCTTTTCGTTTTAAACGTCTTTTGACAAAGTGGACACACGCAAGACTTTTCACTGCAATGTGTTTTAAGATGATCATAGAACGCATCCGATTCCACGTGCAAATTGCACAAGTTACAGATGAAGTTTTTGTTTACGACTTGCTGCTCAGCTATTTTAGCTTCGTTGCTAGCATTTTGAGGTATTTCTGCATTTTTTTGGCGGTAATCATTTCTTGTAACATTTTCTGTATCAAGGTCTTCAATCACTTGCAGGTCACTGCTGTCTACATGCATCACATTCAATATCAACTCAGAGTCTTCTGAATGATTATTGAGCGCAAAATTCATACTAAAATCAATCTCACTACCATTATTTGCCTGCTCAGAGAAAACTTCTTTTGGTTCTTCTTTTATTAGGACTCTACTTTCAGGTGAATTGTTTCTATTCGTTTTGTCTTCCCCCAAACCATTATCTTTATTTCCTTTATTTCCTATCGTATCCTTTAATGAAATGCTTGTATTTTTTTCCATCTCCATTAGTTATTTCTTGATCATCTTATAAATCTTCAATTGTGTCAAAATTTCAATCTTCAAATCTGTCATGCGTTGCAGACACCAACATCCGATCACCAGTCAATTCATTCCCAAGAATGCTGCAATGTTAAAATATTTTTCTTACAAAGAAAACAAAAATACTTGAAAATTTATTGGTACCCTGAAACAACATCTGGGCTGATGTAACAAGGGCGGATCCAGGGTTTTTTGAAGGAAGGGTCTTAGGGGTAAATTTTGTTCGCAAAGGAATCCCAGTCGCATTTTTACCACAGGAAGCCCATTTGACCTCAGGAATGACAGGGGGGTTGTGACCCCCCTGACCCTCCCCCTGGATCCGCCCTTGTGTAAGTCAGGGCACGGCTAACTCACATGTCAAACTCTTAAACAACCTCTGGGTGGATCTAAGTCAGTGCACGCTTAATTTGAACCCAAGTCGAGCCCAAGTCCCAAAGGTGAGAGGTGAGTGTACTACTGGGCTGATCTAAGTCAGGGTATGGTTACTCAAAAATGGAGTTAGAGGTTACTGTGCATGTTGGTTTTGCAGAGGGAGCTTGAAAAACTGCGAAAAACCTCCAAATCAATTCTAATTTCTATTCACATGCTATGCCAAGTCCTGGAACCAAACGAGAAACCAGAAAGGTGAGTGTACTTACTGACACATGACATGACATGCTTTAAAATGGGACCATATGCCCAAGCTTAATGAGTAAACAGAACAATTCCTCTTGACATAAAGTTACCCCAAATCATAACAAGTGTCCCTTAGACTTTTAGGTAATACATAATATATATTTAGGCACTGCCTAAAAGTGGAGCTTCCGATATGCAAGTCACAGGGAGCCCGATTTGATTGAATCTGAAAGGTAAAAATAAAATCTGGGAAAAAGTCTTCAATATTTTTTATTCGAGATGAAGATAATGTCTCCCATGATAAAAACCATGCACAAAAATTGAATTGAAATGCACTACATCGTTTTCTTTGAGCGAGTATACTCTCCCACTTCGGAATTTTGTACACAACTCACCACCACCCCCAGGGGCTAGTTTTGTTCTTGTAAGATTTTTTTCGACAGAATTTTCCAAGGCTGACAGTTTTAGGCTTTGAATCTCTTTTACTTAATGAAAAACGAGAGAGAACCACAGATATTCCAGTACAATATCAGGTTTAGAGAAATTTACCTTTGATGTCTTTAATGGAACCCCAAATTTTTTTATATATTAGGACAAATCAAGACTATAAGCTAAAAACAGACTTGAAAACTGGTCAAAATGGGGTGAGCAAAAAGTAAGCTTACTTACGCTTTTTACGTAAGGATGTTTTGGTTTTTTATGAGTTTTTATGTTTATATATGAACCATATTTTTACCGCAATGAAAATATAAAATAATTGCTTTGGTAGTATTATCAAATAGAAAATTTTGTTGTTAGTGGCTTGGAATAATTTATATTGACAAAATGGATTCATTATCATACACTTTTAACTACATTGTTAAAGTGCTTATAAGCCTTTGCACAATATTTTCAGAATTGATTCTTTAGATAGTGGATAGTTGATTGTGAAAATATTTCGTCATTTGAATGTCGGGTCTTTGAGATACGAAGGTTTTTATTCCCAATATGTTAATGACTATGACGTAACATAAGGGATCATTTAATATACAACACTGCACTCGTTCTGGATTACAGTACCTTAAAAGCATCACCCTTTTACTCGTGACTCACGTAAAGGTTCTTACAAATTTGTTTTCAAAAAATGTCCAGCGTTCAATATTAAAAGTTGCCACAAAATAACTCAAATCCCTTATGTTACGTCATAGTCATTAACATATTGGAAATATAAACCTTCGTATCTTCGTAAGACCCGACATTCAAATGGCGAATTATTTTCAAAATCAACTATTCACTATTTAAAGAATCAATTCTGAAAATATTGTGTAAAGGCTTATGAGCACTTTAAATAAATGCTTAATTAAAATTAAAATTTTGTGGTTACAAGATCTGGTTCCACACTAACTGGTCAATTTTTATGCTTATGCTCATTATTCATTTGTTTATTGTTATTTGCATAATTTGTAAGTTATTTGTCCTTAAAGGGGGAATAACATGAAAATCGTCCAAATTTTTAAATTCAGCCGAAACTTCTACTGGAAAGAGCCTTAAAGGTCTAACAATCACTGGTTTTTTTTGATATTCGGATGGGAAGTATTATATTTTTGCAAATTTTTTATAGTGAAGTCATACACTCAACACTACTCCATAGATTTCTTTGCATTTTGTAACTAAAATATTTTCTAGTTTTATACTCAGTATTGAAGAAAAGATACCATTAAATGATTTTAACCACAAGTTATGTATGTTAAGTCCCTAAGAGGACCTTTGGGCTTAATAGAATTAAAGTAAAACATTAAGTTATTTACAAAGAAATGTATGGAGCAATCTTTACTGTTGAGTGAATGACGTGGCAGACACCTATGAAAATTCATAAAAATATAATACTTCCCATTGGAGTATAAAGAAAAAACTTTAACCAGTGATTATTAAACCCTTAAAGATTATTCCATTGACGTTTCAGCCGAATTAAATTTCCAAAGATTTTAGTGCTAGTCCCCCTTTAATACTCCAGTTTCGAATTCTCTTTGCTCAGTCTTGGACTTGGTTGTGCGTTGTAATATTCAGTTATTCAACCAAAACCCGTGGCATTTTAATCAACTCGTATCGTTCCTTAGTGCGTACATTTCTTACTATACAATGGACCTTAATAAAACAAAAGAACACATTTGTACACAATCAAGGCTAAGGCTGAGCAAAGGTGAACTCGAAATGGGAGTATTAAAAGCCTTGAAAAACAACTTGAAATTTTTGGTCATCTCAGAGAAAACCCCAGATTGAATCATGAGAAACCTAAGAAAGGCTACTCACATTTAATGCTGGGTCTGAAAATAAATTCCAAGACTCAAGAGGTGAGAGTCCAAAGTAGGGAAGCACAGGTGGCATGGGCTGCCTTTCATCAATGTGACTGGCTGTTGTCGGTGTACATGTAGTATGTGAGTAGAATTGTGTGCTGGTTCTTTCCTGTGTTTTGAGGATTTTTCTACAGGTTCTCCTCTTTTTCTCCCTCCTCACAATTCAACTTCCAGGTTCCAATTTAATCTTTGGGCTTTCACTAGTTTGGAGCCTTGCTTTTTTGTGATTGTTCCACTCTGTGAAACAACAGACAAAGCTTATATCAAAATGGCCGCATGCCTTTATAATATTGTATATTAAAATATACAATATCATAAAGGCATGGCGGCCATTTTGATGTATTGGACATTTAAAAATGTTTAGCACACCAAAATGGCTGCCATGCCTTTAGGCTTATTTATCTAGAAAAAAAATTTTTTTACTGCTCATTTGCATTTTCCTTTTCACCTTTTTAGTATAAAGTACTGCCCTTTTGATAAAAAACATTTTCTCTAAAAGAATTATGGTTGAGATTTATAACTTTCCTAAGGCCCTATTTATATGGAGAGAAGTTGTCCCTTGGGTCTTTCAATGACACAGAAAGCCCAAATGGAATTGCCCTATTTCACTATGACGTCACTGCTTGTTTATGTGGGGGATAGAATCGCCAAATCCAATAGAAAATCCAACAAAATTTGCTCCTAGCTAAACAGTTTAATCTACAATGGCCTGGTTTTCAGATATAATATGTGTTAATATGTACTAAAAAATATTCTGAGAGTTTGCTGGCTATTCTACTTCTCTTCGAGGATTGATACAGGTTTTAGAACAATTTTCAGTGAATTTGTATTGATTTGGCCCCCTCCGACGACCATGATCTTTTGCGTAAATTTGTTGATTGGTCTTCCTGTGGTAATGACGTATGCTGACGAATACGGTTATCCGCGAAAAATAGCGTGGGCTCAAGTAAATATCAGAGATGGCGGCATATATAATATTGACGGGAAATGCAACTTTTTCAAACTTTTCAACAATGCTACGTCAGGTTGCCAGGGCCACTTGGGTTGCCAAATTATTGCTAATGTATGCGTTCAGGTCAGCTTGGCCAATGAGCAGGGCATCTTATCTATGCCGTCATCTTTGATTTTGTACTCGAGTGATTATAAATTTGCTGCAAGTTCACATCTTGGTACGAACTTTGGGACTTGAAAGTGAGATTGATTAGCGATCTTTCGAGCTGATAATACTGTAGCTTCAAAATTTCATCACAGCAGAAGGATAAGTTACTCGAAGTTCTGGATACAATTTTCAAAAACTATTTGGTTTAAATATGCAATTATTTAAATTCTTGGAAGCAGAATAATTTAAATTATCGATTGATTGATCTCGTACTTATAGTGCTTCATTGTTGTTGTGGTTGTTATTGTTTTTTTTTTGTATTTGCATTCTGTTCTTTGCCTTTATAGCTTTAAAGTAAGACTGTTAATAATTGCCAGACAAATATCGTTTGTACATGTATTAAAATCTACTTATATAATTGTAATTGTAGTAATCTTTATTCGCCAAAAGATAAAGGCTTGCTGTTGTCTTTTACGCTAGGATGAAATCAAGTTTTACGACTGACAAGACGATGAAAATTTTATCACTAGTAACCAACACACGGAAATCCTTTTTACGGCCTCTTTATTGCTTTGAAGGCAATAATTATTTTGTGTTTGGAATTTTTCGGTAGCAATGCCAAAAAATGAATGCAAAGTGATTGCCTTTCTTTCTCTACTCTTTTATAATTTCCTCCAATAAAAAAAGTTTTGAAGGCCTGTATTTCATATAATATAAAACACACTACATCCAATACTAACTGAAGAAAAAGCCTCTGTTTGACTAACCCAGACAAAGCATAATTAAAAGAAAAAAATTATGCAACAAAATTAAGAAACAAAGTGACGGCATTTTGGTTTCCGGTATGCAAATGTTTGAAATAAATTATCTTCCAGGCTGTTTTAATTGCTAATTTATGCTAATGCAAGGCTTTCACGATAAACAGCTGGCCAAAAACACCATGATGAGCATGCTACAAAATGCATTGGTAATTCCCTGTTGCTGATTGGCTGAGAACCAGATTTTTAAGAAACCGCATGCGCGTCCATACCACAGGAAGACCAATCAATTAAATTATGTACCACAGGAAGACCAATCAACAAATTTATGTCTGCCGTGCTCCCTTGGTTTGAACTGCCTTGTCTCAAGATGTTACATAATACCAGCTGAGATTACCAGCTGAGGGTAGGAAAGGGAGCTCCAGACTTGACTTGGACGACCGAAAATAATATCAATTGAGCTAATTTTAAGATCTTAACTTAGATATACTTATAACTAAGATTTAAATCGAATCGTAATTTTTAAGCTTATCAACGTAACGAAAACGACCTCAAAGATATAAAACATTTAGAGTTTAGTTAGCTAAAGCATATGTCCAGTCACTTTTAATCTCGAAACTCTGTTCCAATCAGCCATTACACCACAACACATCAATACTGACTTACCTAACGTACCAGTTGACGAGAAGACAGCCTGATCTTGGGTGGAAAATCAACGAAATTTCAACGTTCAACTACAACTAGGCAAATGACTGTAGGATTGAAATACAGAGAGAGACTGGACGGAACACAGCGAGCCCACGCAAAATTTTGAATAGACTTTTCCACAGTCTCTCGCTCGGCCGCTGCGCTCCCACACGGTTATCGGTGAATTATCGGTGTAGATCACTGTCGATCTGATGTATATACTCTGACAAGGGAGGAAACTTCAGTCGCCATATTTGAACAAACAACTCACTTTAAACCACGATTTCATCGTCTTTTAAACCTCGAACTCCACAAAAAACTTGATCAAAATGATCCCTACGATGGGGGATTCATTTATTTAAAACTCTTTTGGCTCTTCCTACAAGATTTCTATGAGTGAAATTTTTGTGCAGAAAATTTTTCGCTTGCAGGAAAATTTTCTGCCATTTTATGTCAAAGCTACTACTTGCGTAGGAAAAAGATATAACTAGCTAAAAACTAGTGTGAGCTGCGTCGGTGTTTCTAATGAAACAGTAATGATGAAAAGGTAAATTATACATCGTGAAAAGATGAAAAAACTTACTGTCGTTTCGGATGCTAGTCCTTCGTCGGACGAAGGACTAGCGTCCGAAACGACAGTAAGTTTTTTCATCTTTTCACGGTGTATAATTTACCTTTTCATCATTACTACTTGCGTAGGACTCGGGCGAGAACGAATTTCGTCCTTACTACCCTCCCGCACAGGATTTTGTAACGTGTACACGACTCACCACCAGCCACCCCACAGGACTAGTTTTGTTCTTGAAAAATCGTTCTGACAAAGTTCTCTGTGTTCGACATTTTTTCGCTTTTTTGGTTGGTTTTACTTGTCAAATGAAAGATAACTACAGATAACTCAACACGATATCAGGCTTAGGGAAAATTGCAATAGAGTTTTTCTAAATCTTCTGTATTTCACAGTTTAAAACACATGGGTCTGTTTTTTATATGCTAATGATATGTTTCTATAGTTACGCTAATTATGAGTACATTTCTCCGTGCGAACCAGAGCTGACAGAGTTTAGCATATTCAGTACAGACTAGACACGCGCCAAGTTCAAAACGTTCAGGCAACATTAGTCGTTTGCTCTACTCAAGTGTAAAATGAATGTGGAAAAATCTACCATAGATGGAAAGTCACCTAAATATTTGAGTAAATTGTTAGTTATGATAACGTTTCTAGTAAAAAAAAATAAATGATTTACCGCGAATTTTCTTTTTCTTTCATTATAGAACTAAGAACTCAAAGCTGCAGTGGAAATGGAGCACATGCTAGAAAAGACGCCATATCAGATGAGGAAAGAATCTTATATCGACAGGCTATTGCGGCAATTGGGAATGATTGGAGAAAGATTTTAGGCTTCTTTGTAAAGCACAAGGAATTGTTAAATCTGAAGATGTCAAACAGAAGTATGCAACTGCGTTTAAAAACATCGACAACAAAGATGCTGTCAAGTCTATCAGAAACCGTCTGTCAAACATTGGTAGAAAAGTAAGAGATGCACCAGAAATACGCGAACGAGAGGAACGAAACGCCAAAAGCATGAACAACATGACTGCCGAAGATATAATCGTGAGAATGAAGAATGTTCAAGCACAGGACAAAGACGACCCTCTATGTAACTCATCGAGGTGTGATAGCGAAGCGGCAGATCAGCTGCATCAACCTGGAACAAGTTACAATACTCTCTCGTGTGACGATGAAATATTTGGTCAATCATCAGAATCAGGAGATAGAGCAGAAAGTACCGACACACTAGATGATGCCGAGATGCATATAATGACTAAGAAAGCAGACGAAAAGAAAAAGAAGAAGGGCAAAAAACCAGCTAAAAGATTGAAGAAAGGTGAAAAGGCCAAAACCTTAACCAAGAAAGCCGATGAACTTATGTACGTAGGTTTGAAGGCCGCAAAGCTTCATATGAAATACCTCCTAAAGAGCGCACAGGCGCAAGGGATGGACATGAGTTCCAGCAGCTCGAAGTCAAGTGCCAATTAAATTCAGAGATAAATGGGTCAATAATGCTATGTTTTTGGTTTTTGTTGGTTTGATACCTTGTAATCAAACATGTCATACAAAAATCTAGTACTAAAAGCGAGCTTACTTTGTGTCACTTAAATAGTTTTTGTTAATAAACGATTATTATCATCATTTTAGTTAGTCTATTGTCGAGGGAAAGAGATAGGTGCGTCCATAGAGAATTATATGATAGGGTGGTATCATCAACCCGTGAAATCTGTTTTATTTCCATCTTGATTCATTCAATTAGACAATTGAGAAAAATTCTGATTCAAACTTGAATATGACTCTTAGATTGTTCATTTAATTCACGTATAAAGTAAAACATCCAATTTGTACAAAGAATGGAATAAACCATGAAATTAAATGAGAATTGAACAGCATGCAAATAAGCCTCGTTTATTACTCGTTTATTACTATTTGTATCACGGATTTAGTGCATGCGCTTTAACTCAACAGTTGATAGAGTGTAATTATTACACTTCAACTAGACTCGTACTTTTTTTTTTCACGGGCCGTTTAATGATAGTCATCTCCGGTCATGCATATGACGTGTCCTTACAGTGAGTCTATGAGCATTTCTCTCATGCGTGCAATAAGGTGCCTTCTTCTATTTGTAAATGCGATAACGACGTCAGTGACCAAAGGACTGAGGTATCTCCTCTGACGAAATTGCCCGTGACGTCCAGGTACACTACGGTAGATGCGGACATCTCCTATACGGTGCTCTACATGTACTCTGATGCGTCTGTGGTCACGGCTTGCTTGTGCTTGCAAAGCGTTGTAACGCCCCCTTATCCTACGGAAAGGTGTGATGAGAGGATATCTTGAAGGGTAGCCACCTTCGGCCAGAAGGAAAGTATTTGGCGGCATGTTGAGTTGAAGATTATGTCCAATTTGGGGTAGTCGTCTATATGTGTCGGCATCTGTTGAATGACCCAAGAAACCATGACGACTAAAACGAATATATCCATCATTGTCAACAATAACATGACTTTTGAGGAAGTGAAAACCACGATCACGTCTGTAATAAAGTCGCTGATGTGGTCCTTGTGGTCTACTTATTTGTACAGCAAAAGTATCTATGGCTCCAATTGCGTTAGGGACTTGTTGATGCCTGTTGCGGTGTACGTTCCACTCCCTTTCACTTGGCCAGGATACGTAGCGGTTAAAATAATGTTCATGTAAGATTGGCAGAATGAGATAAATGTTGTCCGAAACACACGACGGCCACACACCAAAACGTGCTGCAAGAACTTCCAGTGTAGGATATTGTCTAAGCCATATAAATACCATCAATACCCTATCGTGAATACAAAGATTGTTCGGCCGGGTCTGTCTGATCCGGTTCCTGACTCTCCACGGATTTCGAAGTCTTCTATTAATATCGATGTACACTGTATTCACTACACGAAGTAAACTGTGCGGAGTTTCTCCAGTTTGTAGCCAGAAATCTTCTGGTGTTTGGGCTACATCGTTCCAAACTCTAGAGTTAACATTCAGGGCGCCAACCTTCGGGTAATATCTTCGAATTAGCACATGTGGTTTACAGTCCAAGACTTGTATAGTTGCATTAAAATTTAGTATAAATTGCATAATTGCATTCAAATAATAGGCGGAGGAGCTACATTTCCTTGTAAAACTTTGATATATTCAAGCAGAAAAGCAACAATGCAAAATAAAAACGTTGGGCATGGTGGAAACGGCATTATCGATAAATACACAAACACAGCAAGTGACAGAAAGAATTCACATCTATTTTCAAGAAATTACCCGTGCATGCGTAAAAAACATTAATTTCATTCTCACACCTCGTATGTTAATAATTGTATTGTTATGTTGATACGTTTGAAATACAGAGGCCTGTGAAAAACAGAAGATTTAGAAAAACCCTAATGGATGTCTTTCATTTAACTTGAAATTTTGGAGATTTCCGTGTACTTTTTCAGGACAAAACTGCATCATCATGAAAGCTGGTAAGCAAAAAATGAAATCGTGGTTTAAAGTGAGTTGTTTCTTCAAATACGGCGACTGTAGTTTCCTCCCTTGTCAGATTATATATATACTTATTTCAATAAAGTTAAAAAAAGGCCGACCAGAATTATGGGTAGATACATTTTACGTTTCAACCGCTTGATAACTGTTGATGGACTTGAGATATTTTACCAGTTATAGTCTCACCTCTTGTGAACATCCTCAAATTGCAGTTTATCAAAAAAAGCTCTATTTGTTTGAAATAAATTGTTTCCCATGATCCTCAGTGATCTCAACTTTCTAGGTTTTTGCTGACTAACTTTATTGAAATAAGTATATATGTAAGATCAACATCAGATACCATAGGGAAATTAAATAAGAAAACAAAGGCGCGCTCGAAAAAAATGTTCTACTGCATTTTTTATTGATTTTTTCACTCTTTCGCATTACGGAGGACATTATCTTGATCTCGAATTAAAAAAAAAAATAATTATTTAATTTTTCCGATTTTATTTTCACCACTCACTTTAATCTAAATTGGGCTCCTTGTGGGGTTTCTAACCCCAATTTCAGCTATGGACGTCTTTAACCCTGTGCTCATTAGCATTCTGAACTTGTGAAAGTTAGGCTGTCGTCTCGTGTGACCAGAGGCCCCTCTAGTCCCTCTCTCTCGCTCGCCCCAAGCCCTACACGGGGCCAATCACCGCGCTAGAAATGTGTACATTATTGTAAAATTAAATATTGCACATTGATTAATATTTTCCATTTAACAACTTAAATGCCTTCAGAGATAAGGGTACATCAAAGTTTAAATAAAGACTTAGGGCGTAACCAAGGTCAGTCTCATGTACAATCATCTATGACCCATAAAATATCTGCGGCTTGTGCCCCTGACTGACTGCGCATAGCAGTGACGTACAAACCTTACTGTGCATAACATTGATATACAAACGTCTATCATAGCATAAAATTTCATGTTCGCATGGTGTATGGTCGCTGCAATTCAAAACGGTTTGTAAGCTATTCCTAAGCTTTTGAAGCAGTTCCATAAACTCGCACATCATGTTTTATCGAGTCTAAAACCACCGGCTACGCCTTGTCTAATCAGTTAAAGCTAATAAAAAACACCCCTCCTCCTTTATTAAAAAATACATAACCTATAATATATACATATAAGCCCTTAAATCCACTTGTACCTTTGTATTTTGAAACTAGACTGCCTTGGTATTTAATAGAGAACCTATTGTCTTGATATTTAGTAGTGAACCTACCGTCTTGGTATTTAGTAGTGAACCTACTGTCTTGGTATTTAGTAGTGAACCTACTGTCTTGGTATTTAGTAGTCAACCTACTGCCTTGGTATTTAGTAGTCAACCTACTGTCTTGGTATTTAATAGTGAACCTACTGTCTTGGTATTTAGTAGTGAACCTACTGTCTTGGTATTTAGTAGTGAACCTACTGTCTTGGTTTTAGTAGTCAACCTACTGCCTTGGTATTTAATAGTGAACCTACTGTCTTGGTATTTAGTAATGAAACTACTGTCTTAGTATTTAGTAGTGAACCTACTGCCTTGGTATTCTAGTCCTA
Source organism: Actinia tenebrosa (assembly GCF_029948245.1). Lineage (NCBI taxonomy): Eukaryota > Metazoa > Cnidaria > Anthozoa > Actiniaria > Actiniidae > Actinia > Actinia tenebrosa. The sequence goes on from NW_028292602.1 coordinate 17,819, forward strand.
ATAGTAGTCTAATGCAGTCTAGTCTAGTTAAGGAAGAAGAAAAAAAAAATAAAAAAATAAATAAAGGATCATATACATTAGTGAGTGAAAGTAATAAAACGTCAATTAAAAAAAGAAGGACGTCAATTATAGTGATAATCCAATCGAGATGAACTCCGATGATTGCCGTATTATTATATATTTTGTCATTACGAAATCTGACAGAACAGCAAATAACGCAATTCTTATTGTATTTACAGAGGAACTATGTGCTCAGCATAATATAAGTATGATTTTAAGGTTTGCAAAAATAACTCGTATACACTGGCTTCATGTTTGGTTCATTTTGCATTCTACTAGAGCGGTGAAAGAATTCAAAATTAATAGAGATAATTCATTGTTTTCAAATCAAAAAGCCACTGAAGAAAAAAGGATAAAAAATAAAAAATTTAGGCGGCCGACAGGTGTTTGTAAAGCATAAATATAAACGTGTTGGCGTGTTTGCCCCAACAGCCAATCAGTTTTGGGGTTTTATTGCATTAAATCAAATTTTGTTCAAAGATCTTGGGCCAATGCTTATCACATGAGTAACTGTTTCAATTATAAATCCATAAAACACCCCGAAAGAAGCTTTAAAACAGTGTATAGTGTTCTAAGGTAGAATTGAGAATTTTTGAGCGTGGAATTCCCCAGAGTAAACAAGTAGTAAGTGTATTGATATTTTTAATATTGTGTGATCTCTATTTTGTTATCTGGATTTCTTGGTATAATTCATTTATGTACCTGTGACTTTTAGGCCGATTGATTCAAGCCTTACTCGCTTCCCTCAAAGGACCCGCCAAACCACTGCTTTTTCAGTCGTTCTACTCAAGAGATACAGCGTTTTATTTTCAAGTTATCTCGACGGGGAAAAACAATGTCCTGTAAATTTATGAAAATTGTAAGTATTAATACTCCTTATCACAATGAAATATTCAGTCTTTATTCCCACATTACGGAACTGTGGTAAAGCTATAGCACGGGTTGTGTATGAAATGTCACATTGTCAGTTTTGTGTTTTAAGATTGGCTTTTTGTGGATTTTAGTCTTTGCTGGGAAATCTTATGCAAAATTTCGTAAGAAGCTTCACTAATGAGAAAAGAAAAAAGGCGTTATTCAGCTCGGTAAATGCGAATAAATTGGCCTGCGAGAACTATTATTATATTTAAGGACGACAGGAGTGCTCCTTGTTGTAAATCAGTGATGCTTTTACATCGTCCAGGATGGAATATCGCCATTGTTCTTCATAGACAAGACATTCTTTCAGATATATTTTTATATTCAAATCCTGACAATATTCAATATAAGAAACATTAAGGTCGTATTTGTCCATTTTCTATTCATTATTTTTGAGACGAGGAAATTAATTTTTTCCCGAGCTATTAATTTGCTTTGGCCAACAAAGGAAGATGAATCAAAACGACGATAACGATCACGCATATAACATACTAAGCATTTTTTCTATTTCAGTTCCATGTAAAATATTTCTATCCCCTCCAATACCAACCGAGTCGACTCAAAAGCGCTACAGCTGTTTTTCTAACTCGAAGCTTTAAAAAATATTACGAAAAAATGTGTCTTAATATTAACAGAAAAACTACGACTTCAGCCGATTGCCAGATGAATTAGGAACGAAAAACTGTATATAAATATTAGGTTTTTTATTTATATCGTTTGAGTTACAGAAAAAATCCAGGTATATTAGAAAATAAGTCAATAATAAAATTACATGTATTTTGATTATTATTTTAATTCTTACCACTTTGAATTTAGCACATGATATCAAAAAACGTCCTTGTTTTTACTATTAAAGATCTACTTATGAAAGGTTAAGCGAATTCAGCTATTATTTATGATGCTCTTAAAGAATAGGCACGAATTCAAACATGAGTTTTAAAGTTCAGTTTTTATTCTAAAGGTTTGATTAGCTCTTATTTCATTTACAAATTTTCCAGTATTCGAATTTTTCTGAAAAATTATCATTAAAATCATGCAATTTAGTTCTTTAATTGTTAATTATCTCCCATCCCATCCACAAATTTTCCAGCATTCGAATTTTTCTGAAAAATCATCATTAAAATCATGCAATTTGATCCTTTGAAGGAATACAGCAAAAAAAAAAAAAAAAAAAAAAAAAAAAAAAAAAAAAAAAAAAAAAAAAAAAAAAAAAAAAAAAGAAAAACCACAGCAACTAGAAAGAAAAGACGTAAGGAATAAAACACCGAACTGACAAAAGCAAACATACAAATGAACATACGACAAAAATCAACAAAATACGTCATTCACAACGAAAAGCATTAAAAAGGAAAGGGAAATAACTGGAGACTATATGTTACAGAGGGAGATCATGTTAGCCGTAGGTTGGAAAGTTAAATTATATATTTCCTAGACGAACGTAATAGATAAAATACAGCTAGGAGTAGAAGGGTCGCGATGGGTGGGTAAAAACTATTGAAATATTTATATGACTTGACTGAAAAACAAAAGTCATTTCTTCCCTTGGTTGGGCGTATATTCGATGGCATGGTATGTTTGCTAAATAAACAAATACTGTGGAATCTAAGATATATATATATACGCCAAATCCCCGGAATGTTGACACATTTGACTAAGACATATATACGTATTATGTTATATCGAATAAACCGATTTTAATAATTTCTCAACAATTTTTTATCAAGTTATACTAGGACATATATGTAATGAGCCTTTTAAGCATTCCTGAAAGGTTTATGTATATAAAAATACCTCATATAAAGTATTAGATATTTGGCTCACTTTTGGTTTTATCATAAATATACTTACACACCTGTTTTGAAAAAAGGTTTGAATAAAATATATGTTTTCAAGTATATCAAAATTATATCAGAAACTATTGGATATCATCCCTTATATTTTTCATCTTCAAGTCGTGTATAAAGGGCTTTCGAAAACAAATTCAAAGATGGTATCCAATAATATCTGGTATAATTTATAACTACTTCGTACTGCTATATGTTATCCGTTTGGTATCTTGTGTGAAATGCAAATTGTAGCAAAATGAAAAAAGAATGAAAAAGCTTGTTAAGTTCCAACACATTTTAACAGCAGTGAACATGCTTTAAGCGATTTCCAGTTTAATTGCATTGAAAAAATTAATGCAATTTCTAATATTGATAAGAAACGTCTCACTCAGAGAGAAGCTTATTGCGACAAACAAGGAAGTTGGAACGCCAAATATTAATTATCTTGGCGCGAGGGTGCAAAATAACAGATTTAAGCTTGTTTTGAAACTACTTTCAATCGATATTCTTTTGCTTTTCAATATAGAATAGACTTTTTTTAGCTCGGACGTCTTTTATTTCCTTTTCTTAAATAAATAAATACATTTCTTGAGTGTATTTTCTATGTATGTGCAACCGATACATTTAAAAAAGAAAGTTTACTCTCGAGAATGGCATGTGGTCCGAAATGCTAAAGAGGTGTATTACATTAGCTTGAAATAGTAACTTGTTCTAGTCTATCTGTAAACACACAATTGTATTGAGTCATGGCGGAATTTCCTGCTACAACGTAGCCTGCAGAAACGTGCAATAAAATTGATAACTTTCTGGATCGGTCTCTGTGGTATGATAGTTTGCGCATGAGAACCAACGTAGAATCTGAATAATAATGTTAATTGCTAGGCTTAAAAATGCGTACTTTATGGGTCACAGGCAAATAGCAATGGGCCTTCAGTGGGGGGGGGGGGGGTGGGGTGTGGGGAAAAAATGTGAATAAGAAAGAAACTTTCGCGAAAAAGTTTGGTAGTGGTAGTAAAATGATGTCATCCTGCGAACGTTCTTTTGTAAGTAGTAATTTCTTATTGTTTTATAGCAATGCCTTGGACTGCATGGCAGTGGTCGCAAGAAACCTGAATCTTCAATTTGTTCAGTCAGCGGCGATGGCCTGACTACAGCTACAGCTAAAAAACCAGCCAAGTTTTTAGTCCGCACCAAAACCCCGGATCTGTTTGGATTAGAAGTGGACATCGCAAGGATCATCACGGATAGTACAAGCGACATCAGCACGGATAACATCCCTCTAGAGTTTGAATGCGTCGAGGAAAATCTTCACTCTGTGACATACCAGCCCACACAGGAAGGCGAATACCAAATGTCAATCAAATGGAAGGGCAATCACGTGGTCGGAAGTCCGTTTACTGTTAAAGTGATAGAGAATGAAGAAATAGAAAACCAAGATGAGATTGTCTGGAAGAAAATGGACGAGACGCTGAATAACTGAAGTTGATTGTTTAATTAATTAATGTTTCAATGTCATTAACTAATGTATAATTAGTCACAGAATATATAATTAATTAAATATCTCGCTTTTTTAATGTTAGCCAATCAGAATCGATCGATAAAATTTGCAAAACCAAGATTTAACTCTTCTTCTTGAAATTATGAATTTTCAGATATTTGCATATCTAGATGCATAACTATAAAAATGTGCTATTTCAGAAGCAGCCAGCTGATCTGATAGAGTGACGTAGGAATGAGATGTCATGAAGCCCGCAAAAATTGACCAGCGAAAAAGAAAAACATGCTAGGCATTGCAATAAAACTATAAAACTCATGAATTGTTGTGTTACTTTCTGTTATCAACCTCTTATAAGCACCGTTATTCATTTTCATTTGGTGATTATGACCTGGAAATCCGTGATTTCAAGTTGAAAAGTGACACCTCATTTTTACAATTTTTTTCGATTCTGATTGGCTACGATTTTTTCTCAGATCAGCTGGAGTCTTACGCATAAAATGTTACGCTTAACAAGGCTGGACAGTCAGCATGAGCCAAATGATAGGTAAAACTATGCAGAATATTGATGTCTATACCAAACTACGCAACAGCGAAAATCAGCTTGTTTAAGACTAATTCATTCATTCTCCTCGAAAAAGTATAGGAAACGTATTTCAATCTTCGATGTGACCTTGAGCCGAAACTTGACGACATGATAAATGCATAATCACTATCTACAGCAGAAGCACATCAGAGATTACACATTCACCGTGTCAAGTTCATGCGATCTCAGAGATTAATTGGTCGAGGGCTCTCGACCAATCAGAAGCGAGATAATGAGTAAAATGTATAATTATTATTTACGATATCATGATCAACCTCATCCAATTATACTTTTGTGTATATGGCAATATTTAAGATAATTTATAGATAAGATAATGATAATTTCTGCTATCGCAGCATGATTCCATCACTTAGTTTTTTTATTATTTTATATTCTTGCTTTTGTCGTGGTTTTTTGAAAAGTAGACGCCAGTTATTGGGAGATTTGATAATGGACTCTAAATCGGGTATTTTAGGCTCCCTTGTTCAATGTTGTACCGATCATTGGACCGATCAGTGGATAGCATATTACGCAGTTGTGTTATACTGAAACTCACTTCTTCGGCCCAGGATTTATATGAGCACTGTGCGTGTTGTCATCACGCAGTGATAATGATGCTCAGGTCGTCCTTGATAGCTTTACCAATAGACTCGAATTGATGAACGTCAGCATGATCGACCATGTAATTGGTTTGCCCTCGCCGTTGACACCGGTTGATAAGTCTTTTTGAAACACGTACCAAAGCTAGTAAGAGGACCTTATGCACTGTATCTAAATGTATTTATATTTACTGAGCTCTATCTGATATAAAAGGTACATTTTTGTAAGTGGGGCTTAAGATATCATGGGAGAGGCTAGCACAGTAAAGCTTTCCTCTAACATAACTCCATCTTAACTCCATTCCCCCCACCTCCCCCCATAAAATAATGGGAAGAAGTGACACCAAAAGGATGAGGGATTGGGAAAGAGTTACTTAAAGACCCATTGTCACTTACCGTGATGCACCGCGGTCACATATGAATTTCCTGGTCCATAAAATTCAAAGATTCATACAGTCAATTCAAAAAATGTTGTCGTCGACCAACTCAAGCCTACGCGACTGGACCGAAAGGACTTCTGGGTAGCAATCATTGAAGCCGAGTTGACTCCATTATTTTATCTGATTAGTTATGCACTTATCATTTGCTTCCCCGTGGGTCGACCCCCGGGCACCCCCGGGGAATTGTTTTTCGTGACAAACAAAAACTATTCAAAGCCCCTGGGTAAAGGGCATAACTTAATTACGAATAGCCCTTCCCTGGGGGCCGAAACGTACACCCAAAAACCGTTTATTTAACTATAATTATAGCTGGCATGTAAATGGTAAAAATTGGGGGAAACCTGAATTTCTTTGAATATTAATTCATTGGACATCTTTGATGAACAGCAAATAAGGAGTTTATGTTTGATTTGGTAAGGATGCGTTATGAACGACTAGTTACAATAAAAGGATAAGTGATAATGAACTTTTAAACTTATAGACATACAGGTACTTTTCACCGTTTCAAAAACATCTGTTAGATAGAGTTAACAACTATTGATCTCATTAGAAGCTAAAGAAAGGAACATATAGTACAGAAATTTATGTTATGCAACATCTCAAATCACTCATGGTCATATTTTCATTCACCAAAATCGTCTGTCATTTAAGACTTTCTTTTAAGTCTCGACACATCCCACGCTTTAAATAATGGCATTATTGAGAAGAAAAGATGAAAAGACGAATCTGATTTTATTTTACCTCTCTACTAGCTCAGGAATTTAATGACACAAAATCGCGCGAAAAAACCATAGTATAGTGCGAAAAACTGCTGACCAAATGTCGAACAAATCCCGTGGGTATGTCCCTGTGTTCCAGCCAATCCAATCCCAAAGATAAACAATGCCCCCCCTCCGCGGGCAAAAAAGCAACAAAAAAAACTTTACCATTCCCCCTGGGTTCCCGAGGGTTCCCCGGGGGTCGACCCACGGGGAAGCAAATGATAAGTGCATTATGCCTGGTTTACAGCACGAACCTTCGTAGGCGAGCAGGAAGTGTCGAAGGAGACGTTTTTTAAATGCCTTCATATTTTCGAAATTGTGAACTGAATCATAACTACTTTGTTTTTCTTTCCCTAAACCCGAAGACATACATTTGATGGATTGTTTCTAGCCATTATTATCTTATTACTAGCGGGAACAATTTATTCAGAACGCATATTTAATCGCTTCAGTGATTTTTACCCATATTCCTTTTTGTCCAGTGGCGTAGCTTGAGCCGGTCGACGACAACATTTTTTGAATTGACTGCTGTATATTGAATAATAACGTCATATTAAATCCTTTTCCGACATAGCACTAAGGCACAATAATTATTCTTTTACATTCTTTTATGGCTTTAGGGACTATCTAAGAGTTTATTCAAAATGTTGGAATTGTTTTTTTCAGTGGAAACACGATTCAAAATATAAACAAATTGTGATGCAGCACGGTAAGTAGCAATGGGTCTTTAACTAGCTAGTCTAAGGAGTAAAGATCGTTTTCAAAAATAGACTTAATAATAATAATAATAGTAATGATGATGATGATGATAATGATGATGATAATAATAATAGTTCCACAGTTCAGGGGCACACACAGAAAACGCACGATGACCATAAGATTTTAGACGATAGTTTTCACGATTGAGTTTGAAGACGATTGTTAAAGACGATGGAATATTTCTAGTAGGCTTTATGCAATGAGTGACTGGAAGCCAATGCAATTGAATCAGGATTGGAGTGATGTGGCAGTGTTTACGAGAGCAGGTGATCACGCGAGCAGCAGAAATAAGTTGACTGGGAAGGCCAAAAAGTAGACAGTTGAAATGATCCAGTTTAGAAGTGACGAAAGCATGGGCAAGTGTTTCAGTTGTTCGAATGTAGTCAAAATATTTGACCCAACATTATATTTAGTTTCATACAGTCATTTTTTTTCCATTTCTAGTGTATTAGTAATTTTTATTTTTTTCTGTAACAAAAGAAAATGAGTCACGTGATCTCAATGATCAATCAGATTGTAGTATTTACAAGTGCTTTGAGAGAGAATCGATAAAAAAGGCATGGAGTAGTTCTAAATGTCTAGTGTTCTCACTCTTGTTAATATTTACTTCACGGGATATCCCCAGACGTTACACGAAGAGACAGGAATTTTCTTATTTTGGCAATGTTTGGAAGATGATAAAAGGCAGATTTACAGATGAAATTAACATTAATAATTAATCATAAATAGCCTGTGCGAACACACGCTTTCTTGAATTTTGAAGTTTTAAAAATGGTATATATTAATGGCCCATTTCCGATGTTGTGACCAAGTTCATCACTGCGAGGCGACGTGCGAATACATGTTTGACTTTTGAAGTTCGTATAATGATTTACGTACTCTAGCTGTGATTAACTTAGTCACGACTTCTCAAAAATGGCTAATAAAAGCTACTTTAACACTTCGATGATACTACGCAAGTATGAAAATATATAAGTATGCACATGTACTGAAATATAAGTATATTATCTAAAATATTGCATTCTGGCAAAAATAAAAATACCCGGGTGTATTACCCTAAAATGCAATAACACCCATAAATGCAATAACACCCATAAATGTAACAATCAAAACCCACTATAAATGTACCACCATAAATCAAATGGAATGACACCAAAATACCTAACTGACCTTGTTCAACGTTACAAACCATCTAGGAAATTACGGTCATCAACCAAGAATTTATTGAAGGTACCTAAAAGCAATCTTAAGTCTTATGGAGATAGGTCCTTCCAAACAGCAGCACCAAAACTATGGAATGCGCTGCCCGATGACATAAGACATTGTAATCAAACACTTAATGAATTTAATACAAAGTTAAGGACATTAATTTCGAGTTCTAATATTTATTTATTAAGTTAGCATTCAATATCTTTAATGTATATTTTTATGATTATGTACTTATTGACTGAGTTAGGTCGGGCCGTACGGGAAAATATTTGGCTCGAGGTCATGTCGTACGGACCGAGCGCAGCGAGGTCCGTACGACATGACCTCGAGCCAAATATTTTCCCGTACGGCCCGACCTAACTCAGTCAATAAGCATTTTATCATATGACCCTCACGAAAATAAAAATAATTAAGAAAAAGAAAGCGCGCGGATTCGAGCAGGGCCGGACGGGTTTTTCCGGCCCGCTTACGTCAACCCGTCCGGCCCCCATCACGTGACTTATTCCAATGGTTTTATTAGAGCGCGCGAGCAGGGTCGTACGGGTCATATGATAAAGAATTTTATTTCGTTATTAGTTTATGCTTGAATCTTTATAAATTTTATAGCGATTTTGTAAAGCGCCATTGAGCTTCTGGAAATGGCGCTATATAAATGTTAATTATTATTATCTTCTTTTTTTTACACTTTCAGTATGCGTATACTTTACAAGAATAAAGCGGAACTTTTATAGTTCTAGGCTATATCCTTAGTGTGTCACTAACAAATGTCTATTTAAAGGTGTAGAATGCCTTAACTATTTCGCAGTTTTGCGATATCGCAAATATACCACCTTCATGAGAATAAAAAGAAGCGCACGTATGCTAGCAGAGTCCTGGAAGTTGAACAAGCGACATTTGCGCCATTAGTATTCACTACAACTGGAGGTATGGCAGATGAGTGTAGAAGATACCACAGTAGGCTCGCCGAACTAATTGCCAACGAGAAACGGAGAAGATTATGCCACCACTGTATCCTGGATACGAGCAAAGGTTTCTTTCTTCCTTTTGAGATCAGCTCTCCTATGCCTGAGGGGCTCAAGAACCACAATAAGAGTACTTAGAAACATAAAGGGCATAGACTTGGATGTCGAGACTGCAAATGCAGCAATTTGTAAACGTATATTATTAGGATTAGTTTTTACCAAATAGATTTTATGGTTATACATTAGTAGATATATTTTTATTATAGTATATTTTATTATAGTTTTTCTTTTTCTCTTTATTTTATTTTATTTATTACTTTGTTGCAAATATATTTATTATCATTAATGTATTAACCCCTCCAACCATAAATGTAATAACCAAGTATTCCGGAGAGTCAAACAAAGTGTTCAATCAACAAACAACTCTAAGCAGCATTGTTTGAGTGTTTCGTCAAACACAGTGGGTGTGGTCACATACCACGTGATAGCCTGTGTAAACACCCGTTTCAAATACGGCTGTGACTAGTACTGTGGGATTTGTTTTGTGACAGAGAGAAAATATGATGTAATAGTCCTGAAATAAATAAATAAGTTAACTTTTAAAACTATTATCGAAACTTTGCGAAACTTTGCTCCTTTTGACGCAGGTTATTCACTTGACCGTGGGATTTGTGAGAAAATATCATGTACATCCGCGTCTGATGATGATGGTGATTATGATGACGATGGTGGTGGTAAGTGGTGATGATGTTGACGATGGTGATAATGGAGATGATAATGAAGGTAGTTATGATGGTGATGATGATGGTAATAATATGGTCATGATCTCTTGTGGAGATGGCGATGGCGGTGATAGCAAATGTTACATGACGATGATGAAAACGGCTGCTAAAGGCGTCTTTACATGCTTACAGCTCGAAGCCGTTGAGCTGTGCCACTGCTATACTTGCGGTGGTGATAAACGATGACGTTTTTTTTACAATGATAATTGTAATGATGACGATAATGACGATAATGATAATTTTTTACTTACATTTATTAGCTTTTATCCCTAAAGTTTTAGGATTATTATTGCTACAATAATATATTGCTACTATATTATTATTATTATTATTATTGTTTTTTAATTATTATTATTATTATTATTATTATTTATGATAATGATAATAATTAAAAATAAATAAAAATAAAAAATATATATATACAGTAGCAATATAAAATTGTAGCAACAATAGACCAAATTCAAAACTCGCACCGATGTGAGGCTTAAGTTGTGAACAAAGGAATCTGGCGTGATTCGTGACTTTTAAATCAAGCCAGATTACTTTGAGTCATGCCAGATCCCTTTGTTGGCGTTGGCGCAGCTCAACGGCTTCGAGCTGTAAGCATGTAAAGACGCCTTTAACAGCCGTTTTCATCATCGTCATGTAACATTTGCTATCACCGCCATCGCCATCTCCACAAGAGATCATGACCATATTATCACCATCACCATCATCATCACCATCATCATCACCATCATCATCACCATCATCACTACATTCATTATCATCTCCATTATCACCATCGTCATCATGATCACCACTACCACTACCACCACCATCGTCATCATCATCACCATCATCATCATACGGATGTACATGATATTTTGTCACTAATAATACAGATGCAAAAATTTCTCACTTCTGATTGGTTGTTAGCAGTCCTGTTTTCCTGAAACACCAGTGAAAAAATGTGAAACAACAGTGCAAAAATATGAAACACTTTTCAGTGATTGGTTGAAAAGACAAAAGAAATTCAAACTAGCCAATCAGATCACAGTAGTTGACATGGCAACAGAACAGCCTTCCCTCTCTGGAAGTTTTCAGAAAATTCAAGCTGGCGGATTTTCATCTTAAAAATGGATTCAAAAATTCTAAAAAAGTCAAGCTTCATCAGTTGAAAACCAGCAAAAAAAGGCTGAGAATGGCAAAAGGAGGACTCGCTGCTTGTTATTTGAGAATTTAAAAGGAAAGAAAACATCAGTTGGGCCATTTTACAGCTGTTCAAGTTCACTTGACGCGAAAGTTGAAGCGAGAGACGTTTAAACTTGATGTTGAAACTTCAAGAGCTTTCGCCTACTTTATCCGTAAAGAGGTGCATAATACTTCTGTACAAAGAAAGCAGCTTATTCAACTTTCGTTTGAGTGTTTAGGAATTGAAAAAAAAGAGAATATTTGATGATTTATGTAAGTTTTGCAGAATTTCTTCGCAATATGCTTATACTTGTTTTCTCAAAAAATGTCAAATATTTGAAGTGTTGAAGATGAAAAAATGATTTCTAAGAAAGCATGTTTTTACTTTTTAAAGACCAAAAGTAATTTTTGTTATTCATATTTCTTTCCTGTTTTGTAAATAAAATATTGTTTTGTAAACCAATTTTAAACAAAAACAAACGAGTTCTTCGCTTCGTGAATTTTTTCCAACACGTCTTTTTTCTATCTAATTTTGGTTCGAAATTGTTGCATCTATATTATTAACAAGAAATCGCATGGTATTCTCGTGCACTTTGGAAAAAAAAATGCACTCACGGGTTTTCAAAAAGCTCAAATAGCACTCGCCCTACCCTATACAAATCCCACGGTCAAGTGAATAGCCTGCGTAAACACCCGTTTCTTGCACAGTTCCATCTGTATCCAAAACGGCTGTTTACACTGGCTATCACGTGGTATGTGACCCCTCCACTGTATTTAACAAAACACTCAAACAATGCTGCTTAGAGTTGTTTGTTGATCAAACACTTCGTTTGACTCTCCGGAACACTTGGTTATTACATTTATGGTTGGAGGGGTTAATACATTTATGGTGGGGTCGATTATTACATTTATGGTTGACTGTTATTACATTTATGGTTGTTATTACATCTATGGCAGATTTTTATTACATTTATGGTGGGTATTACATTTATGGGTGTTATTACATTTAAGGGTAATACAACGGGGTGCAACATTGAATCACATCGAATCACAAACCATGAGATATGAATAATAATGAACAGTTGCCATGGTAGTTGATTTAACAAAAGAAGCTATGGAATGCGTGACTAGTAAATGTTATCATCACTTGATATCTACACTCTATGCCAAAATGTATTTGCACACTGAAGATATTTAACGATCACCATCACCTTCTCAAAAAACACACTGCATTAATAACCCTCCTCCTCTAAAACATTGTTGAGATGTGGCCAGGTTGTCCTGTTCCCTAACACTCCAAAACTTTTCAAAAGAAACATTTATTTGTCGTCCAATATTGAAGCGAGGTGAGGAGTGGGGGGGATTGTTATCGTGATTCAATGCAATGCTGCATCTTAATTGATTGTATGAAAAACCGTTATCGTGCCCAGACTTTTGGCAACGCTGGTATGTGTTTGAGGTAATTAGACATTCAAACATTCAAAAAGCGAGCAAAAAAAGGGGAAAGAAAGGGGAAAAATTAGGATAAAAAAGAAAAAGAAGAAGAAGAAGAAAAAAAAGAATTAAAGCCGAGAGAAAACGACGTCCCATGCAAAAAATGAAAAAAACACCTTTGTACTGGTGTTCAATCAAGATTTCCGGATCAAATCTTTCATTCCATAGTCCTAATCCATACTTCTGTTAAATTGACTCCAGGAGGGATTACTGGACTGGACAGGACTTGCATTTATTATGATTCATAATAATAGTAAAATAAAAAACGATTTCATGGCCTATTTCCCCTATTATATCGAAGTACAATAAAGTAATGCGCGCATTTCTTTAAATCTTTTGTTCATATATAAGCGGAAACTATGGTGTCAATGATTAAGTAATAATTTCTTCGATAAAATCACGAAATGAATGCTGTGCGTATCTCTTTTTCAACCGCATGTATATCGTTCATTTTACTTCGAGTGAGTCAGCCGTTTGTAATGATTTGTTTGGACCCTGTATATCATAATCCAATGAAAATATCGAAGTATGATAGTCATAACAAAGCGAGATATAGCTTTTTGCTATGTGTCATTGGTGTTAAGATTAGTTCAGAATTTTACAGAAAAGAAGAAGAAAAAGAAGAAGAAGAAAATAAAAATCAACAGAAGGAGGAGAGCCAGAAAAAAGTATAATTTGAAGTACAGTACAGTACACGTCAAACTGACAATATCGCTGTTAATAGATAAATCAGAAACAAAATATAAAAATCAAAAGTATAGTAGAAATCATGCGATATCAAACCCTGATACTTTCCCCCCTATCACATAATAAAAAAATATCACAGATGATATTCCAGGATAATCTCTGATATACTTGTACGTGTAAAAGGGTAAACGTGTTTGCATGCGGCTGTACATACACTATATAGACATCTGTATGCATCGTATATGGTGACACAGCATAGGTATGTATTAGTATATGTTATGGTTTGGCCGGTCGATTTGAAATTTTGATTTTTTTAACTCGGCCAGGATTTTTGAACAATTTGGACGGAAAATTTCCCATCGAATTTGACGGCCGAATCTAATTTATTGCGGTTTGACATTAGATTTTAATAAAGGGAAATAAATAGGAAGTCTGGTATTTCGTTCAATTTCGTTGCCTACTTATCAAAGAACCACCTCAAAGCCTTTGTTGTCCAAACGACATTATGCAAATGTTAAGAACAGCTGATCTTGAAGTTTGCTTTTTATAAAAAATGAAAGCAACAGTTCCTTTAAAGAGAAAGCATTGAGGGATATTTAAGAAACAGAATTATAATGTGGTTTTGAGTAAGATCCAAGAATGTTTGACTTTGTTAGAATTATATTTTTATTGCGAAAACGGAAGTTAGTTGACCTTACAACAAAGACCCACCCTCCTTTACTATGCTATCCCCAGCCCACCCCCGAGGGGAGTCCTGTTTATGTCTCTTGTCAAAGATGCGGCTTCATGTTCTTCAATGGGTTTATAATTTTAACAGAATTCTCTAGAGAAATTTGAGACTAAAATGCTATAATCTTACACAGGAAGACATCCAGGTATGTCAGGCTGTAGTAATTATGCTGAGAATTTGTGGAAGAAGGGAAAATGTTCGAACTGTTTTCGATCTAAAGAGCAGCATTTCACTGGCACCAAAGACGTTCCTCATGCAAATGGCGATTCTTGTCTCATAAAAAGCAACCACGAGGCTTCTAAATCACCGAATATTAAAACCAATGGACTTCCTAACAGTAAAAGACAAACGTCTTCGGAGGTGAGTGTTGACGGAGAGGAATTTATCAAAAGAGGGACTGTAAAACGAGCCGGGATAGTTTATCGAGCGCCGGGTTCTGAATTCTCTAAGAGGCTGTCGTCTTATCAAGCAACACTTCGTATTAATGATTCTTCCTCTAGTGAAACACAAAACACAGCGTTGTCGGCAGACAACAGGGGAACCACTGACTCGCTGGATAAGCCTAAACCTGTTTATATTTCGACAAGGGAAAGAACTGCTTCTAAGGCCTCACATGATTCAGAAGATGACAAAAATGTGAGGTGTTCTGTTTGGAGCAGTGAGTCATCAATAACTGAACCCAAAACACATCTTCATGACTCAAAAAATAACGTAAATAATAATGCTAACGAGAATTTCAGATGTGCTGCCAGTGCAGATTTGCCCAAGGAAAAGGAAATTTCGAGGAATAATAAAGTCGAAGCAGATGATATAAAGCAAGATCAAGTGAATAAAAGAGACGTAAGTGTCAAAGAATCAAGACAGTACGAAAATTCATCGATCAGTCAAAGAAAAAATACGCGAGAAGAAAAAAACTTGAATATGGATTCCAAATCTATTGAATCTAATGGAAAAGACGGGGAATATATGCAAATGAAAAATAATGTCTGTCGAGGTATGGAAGATGATAACAAAACAGATGTAGATGCAACAGATAAGATTCAATCTACATATACATGTGAGTCGGATGACAAAACTAAACGGATTATAAATAAAAGTGACTCGCTTACTTCTGCAAATAAACAAAATGGTGTTATAAGCCCCAATAATATTATCAAAGACGTTTCAGATAGACCATCGAATGGGCCTATTGAACCAAGACATATCAATCATACCTCTTCCAGCTGTGAAACACAAGAGACTTTAAATTTAGAACCTCATTATGAAAATCGTCGGAGCATAGACAGCGATGGAAAGGACAGTTTGTCTAGTAACTCTCCTGTATTAGAAAGACCTTTTATTTCTAGTGTATTGTCAACAGCAGACAGACCTGAAAGCATTGCTTTTAAAGTTCAAAGTGATCTTGGAGAGTTAAGAGAATCTTCAATATTTGAAGACATTGTTGTGGAACCCAGTGAGACGTCAAACAATTCAGATTCTTCTAAGGCTAGCTCAAGTATGCCTAGTTCTCCAGTTACTGACACTAAAACGAGCACTGAATCACAAAGAAATAAATCTACTAATGGTAATGGTGAGCCATTTGATTCACATCCAAGAACAGGCAAA
Organism: Actinia tenebrosa; assembly: GCF_029948245.1. Classification (NCBI taxonomy): domain Eukaryota; kingdom Metazoa; phylum Cnidaria; class Anthozoa; order Actiniaria; family Actiniidae; genus Actinia; species Actinia tenebrosa. The sequence goes on from NW_028292602.1 coordinate 33,902, forward strand.
CAGCAAGGAACTATCGAGAGACGGCATTCCAATCCTGATGTAACTAAGCTAGTAGAGGGGCCATGTTATGCTAATGCAGATGTCAAACCTAAAACCAAACCATATAAGGTTGTTGATATCAGTGCAGGGATACCTGTTCATTGCAATGAGGATGAACATGCTGATACCCCACCACTACCCCCTAAGGAAAAGGAATTGAACCGTCAAAAAGAGGATTCCATCCCAGACCACTATTACTGTGAGCCCCCAGATGATATTGTACCAGACTATAAGAAGCTAACTCCACAGAATAAGGACCCTCCACCTATTGAGATCAAAAAGGACCCAGAAAAAGGGGTCCCTCCATTACCAAAGGCTGGTCCAGTCCCAAGGCCCAGATCACAGTTGCCATCACACAGTGCCACTCTTCCTCGGCCAGTACCTAGAGCAGTTAAGGTGGAAGTAGATATAAAGGATGTCACTCGTGGTAGTCGTCCAGTGTCTCAAGGTATGGAAAAACTTTAATAATCAGAATAGCCATAATTTTTGTAGTTTATTTTTTTCTGCTCAGCTATAATGCCTGTTACTAGGACCTTCAAGGGGAGGGTTCATTTATCTACCAATTTTAGTTATGCCCTTTCTTGAAAAACTAAAATAGCAATAAACATTATTATAAGGTGTTAAGGGTGGTTTGTTCCAACCATGGAACCACCCCTAGCGACAGACATGGGTATTCAGTCCTATATGCTATCACATTCCATCCAATTCCTATTCAGTTCAGTTCTGTTCTAGTTGGATCGTTTATGAATAACAGAATGGTTGTTTGTGTTATTTCTGAAAACCAATAGCATGCTCATAGATTTAGGGTTTGCATTAAGTTTTAAACTAAGTTTTGAAAGTGAATATTTGAATAAATTACTAAGATATCAATCGTAGTTTAAGCCAGAGAATTTTGCTGAGTTACCAGAGTATTCTATGTTCCCCAGGATTTGAATATTATTGTAAATCACATAAATTTAGTAGTTTTTCACAAGTGAATATGATAAATCAGGCACACTCATTGGTCAAAATTTACGTCTTATGCTGCTATATTCACCTACTTTTGAATATAACATGCATTGGCTTGTTTGCTTCTTGCAGAGATAAATAGAATCTGAACAAAAAAAACAACAAAAAACTCTCTCTCCATTATTTATTAAATTCATTCGTGTCAAAGATACTTAACAATTATTTGCCAAAGGCTGAGTGAATATCAGAGAATATTCCCATATATTCACTTTTCCTTTAGCAAAAAAATTGTTTAAGTATATAATAAAAAAAATCAGGTAGACAGTACAGTAGTTCAGTGATTATATTTTCATGTATATTTCATGTAAGCTTTTAACAGCAGCTATATTTCCACCTGCCCATGGATATCAAATGACATTTTTTTAGTCCATGTGGCTAATGGCATTCATTCAAAAGACTTATCTCCATGACACCAGGTCAAGCTCTCAGCCACTTAATACCATAATTTGATACTTAAGCATTGTCAGTCATATCCTTTGATAAAGGATTACTTTATACAACTAAATAGTGCATGTTGATAAGATGAAATTCCTTATTGTCTTTCCATGTGTATTTTCTCCTTAGAATTGTTGATATTTACTCACTATTCAATTTTAATTCACTTTTATTTAATGGGGAATATTTGCCCTGTCATGGCTATTCCATTCCCTTTCATTCCATTCCTTTCCATTCCATTCCATTCCATTCCCTTCCCTTCCATTTATAATTTCATGTGTAGTTCCATTTCATCTATATTGCATTGTACTACTTTTTGCCTATGTATGTGAATGTCATGTTGAGATTCATTTTCTTCAGAGTTAATTAGTTATTCTTTAATTAATAGTCTTCTTGTTCAAACTAAGTCTAGGCTTGACACAGATTTGCCACAAATAATATATCATGCTTGATGCATCAAAATATATATATTAACCGCTTTCCTAAATGATGTTATGGAAGGATTACAGTGCGACTACTCCAACCAAAGCCACCTCGACAAATTTTCCACAAATTATCCTATAGTGTTTGAGTATCTAGACAATAGATTAGCGGTAAATTTTGAATTATTAAAAATATTCTTCTGTTGTTCCGGTTGGTAAAACTAAATAATGAAGAAGAGCTTGTAATATATTTTCTTCTCGAATTAGTGATTTGTGTCACCAAAGATATAGAAAAATAGCAATATACGACTTCAAACACGACAGGAAAGCAAATAATTTGAAACTGTATAAAACGCAGTCTTTATGATTACAGTTTGTTTCTTCCAGACAAAGATATTATCAGGCTGACACTGTTAGATCTTATCACTACATGTATGTTGCTATGTGACAGCACATTCATACTTGACAACAAAGGTGCCGGCAGTCTTCTAAGCCGTGTAAACCCATGGATATTTGTCCGATTTGCAGCAATTCTATTGTTCAAATTCCTACTTTTGATTGGCTAATTTGTGGAAAATTTGTCGAGGTGGCTTTGGTTGGAGTAGTCGCACTGTAACTTTCTGAAAAATATACATGTGCTTGATTATTAATGAATTCACCCTTAAAAGTTATTTAAGTTTATGTTGTATGTATTTCAAAAGAAAATGTGTTTTAGATTCCATTTATGATAAATTTGCTATTCTTATAACCAAAATGTCCATTTAGTTACATTTCCTGTATTTTTTAAAACCAGTCTTTTATCATCCAATACTTATTATTTCTAGTATCATAACAAACTCCTAATACGTTTACAAAGAATGTAATTATTTTAGAATTATTAATGCTATGATATTGAACCAATCAAATGAATGCATATTCAATCTCGTACCTAGAGCCCACGTTTCTCTTGGTTAGCACCAAGAATTGTTTCTTGGTACTGACCAAGAGGAACATGGGCTCAGTACAAGATTCAAAACCTCTTTTTCTTCGTGTTTATCCTATGAAAGTTTGTTGTTTATTTGGAGTACCTTCAGGATTATGGGAACCAGACAAAATGCTTTATTTGTAGATTTCTGGGTATAGACTTTCATGAATCAAATGAATTATTTTTTCAATTTGGTGTAAGTTAGTTAGTGTCCAGAGGCAGAACTCTAGGAAGTGTGCTTGCAAAGAGGCCTTAATATATTATGCCATCCCTTTTTTAATTTTAATTTTCCACATGACCAGTATTGACAGGCAAAAAGATATAAATAAATAAGAATTAAAAAAATTACAACTTTTTCATTTTATTTCAATCAAAGCTTCACAACCATACGATTACAAATCTCTCGTTTTCTCACTGGACTCTGAAGATGACTTCAGGTCAGGTTACCAAAAAGTCATTCAGCACCAATGACAGTCTTTCTCAAGACTACACTCACCCGGACGATCACATTTCTCAACAAACGTACACTTACAATTTCTATGACAATTCACAGGTTTATAGCATCCTTATTATTTACTAATAAACACATTTGAAAGCAGGCATTTTTATCATTTTCCTTTTTTTAATTTCACTTATAATTAACATAATCGTTCAAGCTTCCATGGTGTTCCCATAATAATATTGATTTATGTTAACAATATATCCTGCATAATTAATTTTTCTTTTTTTCTTTTACAATTAGTTGCAAGAAGATCGGCATATCATTTTTTAAATACTGTTTATTAGTTCTGATAGTATACACTCTCTTATTGGTTGAGAACTGTGCTTCATTAGTGAATGGAGCACAGTTGCTGATGCAAACTTAGCAGGAAAGTGTATGAAATACTCAGCCGTAAAAATACTCACCTGAGCAATCTGCAATGCGAGGACAAGATTAACTAACTATGCCAAGATTTTTTTTCATTTAAGACAGTTAATTCCTATTAAGTTTATTATTATTTTCATTTGTATTCAAATAATATTGTGAGTTTGCAATGGATCCTGGTAAATGTAGTTAATCACACCATAATTCATATACCCTATTTAGTTTATGTAATTTTAAGTTGAGCATTAACTTAATTAACTGTAATTTAATTTTTTATAATTTATTTATATATGGTTTTTATTTATTTTTTATGATTTTGCTTTTTTGATTTATTTTTTGTAGTAGTTACAAGAACTCACAAAAAGGAAGCCCCCAAACCACCATCTACCAGTTCTATCCCTTCACGTAAGCACACCAGTGATTTAACCCCACCCACCTCTCCCACAGGAAAACATTCACCAGGTTCTCCAGAGTGCTCTCAATATCAGGGATCTGGTAATACAGTTGACAGTAAAGATCCAACAATCAAGCCAAAACGTATGGCTCCTCCTCCTCCTAAAGGTAAGTGTTTCATAAACAGGCTTATTGGCTCCTTCTCCGCATACTAACTATCACAATATATATCCAGTCGTTCCAGTTCTCATTCTTATTGTTCTCAATCCTCATTGTCCTTAAAATTTCAATGCAGTGCAAATCAAAGTTCTCAGTGATTGCTTGCAAAGACCTTTTGTTAATAGAAAACAAGAGTTACCGCTCATGCCATCACTTTATATAATGGTTTTTAAATTTCCCTTTTCCCTTCTCTGCCGCTTACTTTCGTTTTCTCTCTCTATCTTTTATTTATATTTAAATTTTTTACTTGCAGCAGCAAATTCAACAGGACGTGTTTCCTCTCAAAAAGAAACACAAATCGAATCTCCTAGAGACTTTCCCACCCCCTCCCCCGCCGGCCAGTATAAACAACCAGAGAGCAGTCAGTCAAGCAAAGCCCAGTCCAAGTCAGGATCAGGTATTAAGAGAGCATTATCCTCATGGAAGAGGCTAAGCGGCCGACGAAAAAATAAAAGAAAACTTGAGATAAGTTCACCTATCTTAGTTAAAGAGGAAAACGAAAGTAATTCAGCGCAGAAGGAAGAAATGGAAAAAAAGGTATCAGAAGCTCGCTCCACTAGTCCTGTATGTACCAATATCAAGGACAGGCAGAGGGATAGTACTATATTGAGCCAGAAACCCCCTGAAGAAGCCCAACCCGTGGTAGGAACAGAAGTAAAGGAAGCCAACTCGTCTCCACAGTTACCTGCACGTAAATCCGGGCGATCCTATCAGAATTTTCCTTTTTCCAAAACCGACATTGAAAAGCCTGTAAAGCCTAGTCGCCCTGCAAGAGCCGTGATACCAGTTGTACAGGTTAAACCCGAAGTCAATCAAAAGCCCATGAGCCAGAACATCCAGCATGAAGCCCCCGCATACCTTGAGCCTTGTACAGGGCAACTGACACTAAAGGTCGAGGCTGCCCTTGCAAATTTAAATGATGCTAAGATCTTAGCTGAGACACTGACTAGAGTAGAACAAGAGAAACTGGGTCCTTTACCAGAAGTACCTAGGTCTCGGCACGTGCACTTCCGTTTTAACGAAACCGCAGATAAGACTGGTAAACCCGCCCCAAAACAATCACCAAAACGCCCTGTCACAGCAGTGGCGCCGACGGTTGTAAATAGGCAAGCCGACATGAAGTCCCGGCAACCGAAATATCCTTCAAGGCCTCCCAACACGAAGCCTTTTGCTAGTGACGAAAAGAAACGATCCAAAAGCCTGAGCGAACAGAAAACGGCAGAGACTGGTACTGGGAATTCAAGGTCGAGAAGTATGTCCACTCAAGATAATCCGGTGAAGAAACGTTATGATAAAATACTGGAACTACACAGGCAGACGCTAGAAGATATGATAAACAGCAGTAAAGCAGTGTTATTACCAGGTGATAACATTAGCTTGTCGAATACTAAATGGAATGATTACGTGGTCTGTGGGTCGCCGATGGATATAGATGTTCCTGGTGCTGTGTGTTTACCTGTTGTATGTCCTAAGGTGGATGAAGAATTGACCCTTCTAGCCAAGGTTTGTTTTCTGACTCTCTCTACTTAACCTAATTTTGTCTGCTTCAGGAGGAGTCGTAAAGTTTCGAGTTCTCTGTTGCTCAGAATTGGTCTTCATTTTATGTACATTATTTACGTGTTCCAGTGAAGATCCCTGGAATCTAAACCAAGTGTTAGTATTGCTGAAGTTATGATTTTTTCATTCTTCATTATTGCGTTGGTATTTGTAAAATTTCGAAACTGAAATGGGGGCTAACCCTGAGTAAACAAAGCTGTCTAATGAGTTTAGAAACAGGCAGTATTGTACGAACCAGGAAATGGTCTAATATAGACCATTGTATTCTTCGATTTGCTATTGTTGACGCCCCCTTTTTCTAACAATTTTTCTGGGAAGGAGTGAGGGAGTTCAGGTTTAAGGAATTTCAAATATTTAACGTCTCGCGAACGCTCATTGACTTGCGAACACTCATTGACTTGCAAACACTCATTGACTTGCGAACACTCCTTGACTTGCAAACACTCATTGACTTGCAAACACTCATTGACTTGCGAACACTCCTTGACTTGCGAACACTCCTTGACTTGCGAACACTCCTTGACTTGCCAACACTCCTTGACTTGCGAACACTCCTTGACTTGCGAACACTCCTTGACTTGCGAACACTCCTTGACTTGCGAACACTCCTTGACTTGCGAACACTCCTTGACTTGCGAACACTCCTTGACTTGCGAACACTCCTTGACTTGCGAACACTCATTGACTTGCAAACACTCATTTTCTGTGCACCTCCAGCGAGGAGAAATATTCCTAGTGACCGATGGAGACGGCTCCTTATGTCTTTATTCGAATTTTATGATTCGTAATAAGAACTCTCTTTCACAAGTCAGTTTAAAACTAAACATGTTTTACAAGTCAGTGCAGTGTGTTTTAATATGTAGTAATGCATAAAGGGATTGTTCCGATAGTCCTTAACGGTCAAGTCGCGTAGGCTTGAGTTAGTTGACGACAAGGTTTCTTGAGTTGACTTTATACCAAGCAAAACGTTCCTAGATTACACATACTTTGCATTAATAGATAGACATGTTTTGCTTGGGCGTTTGTTCTGCCCACTTTAGCTCACGTGTCGTTCCCTTGAGTATCATTTCTTTGTTTGAATGCTAATGAAACAAAGAATCCTATTCTCAAAGAAGTGTGGGACGTGGTCTGAAATGGGCAAAACAAGCACCCAAATGAAAGGGAACTATTCCACTTTTCATGCACCGTTCCAATGCTTCATTGTTTCATGCTTCATCAATGTTACTCACTTTTAATTTTGTACTGCTTTAGGTTAAATTTCCCAAGTCTGTGACAGAAGACATGTCGCAGCGTACAGCATACATGCAGGACATGGCTGTTACGGTGTCACTCCCATCCCATCCTAATGTTTCTCGCACCATCACCCACTTTACTGACTACTTACAAGGGGAGGTGTTTGGCGTCAAAAATGCATCCGACTTTGAGACCCTGGTCACCATCACAGATCAAGTTCCAGTGGAATCCGTTTTAGAATTTGTGGAACGCACTAAAGAAGAGCACCTGGAGCTTCCGGATGAATATGAAAGAAAAGTTTGTATTTTACTACTTCAGTTGTTCAGTGCTCTCGTTCATTTACACAAAGAAGGGATCGTTCATCGAGATATTAGATTAAATAGCTTACTTCTTCTCGACCATGGCCATCTTGTTTTATCAAACTTTAGTCACGTCCTTCAGAATTCTGGGGGAGACAATTCATCATCAAGATTTGAATATCATATTGATAGTGTTGGACACATCGGCCGTGACCCGTGTAGGATCCCCCCGGAAATCCATAAGGCTTATAACTGTGGTAAATTGATGAACTATGAGAAGTGCGACGTGTTCGCTGTTGGTTGTTTGATATACGAGCTTTTGCACGAAAATAATCCTTTTGCTGCAGATTCGAGTCTATTAACTCGAGATTACACCATCCACGATTTACCGATGTTAACAGAAGCGTCACGATTCACTAGGGGCCTAGCTGCTCTCGCCTCAGGCCTCTTACAGCGTGACCCACAGATGCGCATGCTCCCTGATGAAGCCTTAAAGCTGCTGCAAGCGTATCTATGGGGACCAGAGGATCTAGACGAAAGCTGTCTTGAATCATCGGCCAGTGATTGGCTGGAAACCGAACGAGCTCATGCTGTTATTATGATTGCACGCAGTCAGTCTCACGGTAGTGTAGTTGGAGGCGATGAATTCGTCGAAAACTTTCTCAAGTATGAATACTTAGTTACATTAACAGAAGAGGTGGTCCTGGAAGGGTATAATGCTCTTGCACTTCAAAATTCATCAAATCTTGCTGCTACTATCTAGGATAAAAAGTCATTTTATTGTTAGCGTCTGGCATTTATCTGATAACGACGAAGGGGACGGGGGTCTAAACTGTCGGTTACAGTAGTACAGGATATGATAGCTGACGAAATGAAAAAAGAAAAAATATGAAATCAAAAGAGAAGCATACAATATAGTTGGGTGAGATTTGTACCACTCTTACAGACCATCTTAACGTGAGGTCGTGGCGAGTCACGTGATATTAGTATGCCAAATAAGATCGTAAACAAAGTATACGTTAAACGAAAGTGGGAACGCTTTGTTTCAAAACTAATTTAACGTCGCACACTCGTAGAGTGGGTCTTGGGAAATGTTTGATGTTATATTTATGTTAGATTAACTTAAAGTCGAATTTACCAAATTCATACACCGAAGCGATTGACCAATTTTGAATGAATATATTGTTCTGGACTGATTAGCCTCGTGTTCACGTGTAAAAATAAACGCCTTTTCTCGTGTATGAAAGACTATTCAGTCCAGAACAATAGCTCATCAAAATGCTGGTCATATTTTAATTTGGAGTATGAAAGTAGGTTTTGGTGAGAACCATAATGCGCATGTTCGGAAGTGTGTGGGAAAATATAGTAAACACGTAGACACGTATCACCGTAGATTCGTAAAAAATAAAAACGTTTTATCCAGATATGCTGATTTGATGATATATTTGAACCTTTTGCTTTCTATGTTTTCCGTACATGCGCAGTTCATTTTCTATTTTAAAATTAATCACAAAAAGCCAGCGAATTTCTAATATAAAGATTCACCGCTATATTCTAAAATATTAGATTAATTTAAAATTAACTATTCTCAATATTTAAATTAAGAAATAAAAGTAATCACACGCATTTAAAAATAGTGTTAAGCATTACTAATTTGAAGCAAAGCGGGAACTTGAATACGTGTGCTTTAGGGTGATGTTTTTCCCTATCAGAGCACATATAGTTTTATCTCGAGTTTTTGCTAGACGTTTTCAAGCTCTTGCACTGTTTTATTAAGTCCAAACTCGAATCGGAATGATTTTTCTTATCTGACCATCTTCCATAACCTCAGGACAAGAGTAAGACATTCACTTGAGGATACCACCGTACCCTTGATTGAATGTCTTGTTTTTGTGTAAAGAGGTAAACTGGGCACCATGGAAGATATCGTGACTGAGTGAATCTATAATATAATGTATTTTTTCAAACCTTAAGGGAAAAAAATGGATATTCCTCATGGGATTTACATGTCGTTTGCAATCTGAAAACGTTACACCATACTTCAAAAAATCTAAAGGTAGTTACTTTTAAAGTAGAATATATGGAGTAACCTCAATAGAGGTTCCAGTCCCAGTTGTTTTAAAAGTTGAATTTTTATGCTAGATAGAAAATGTTGGACAGACATGATTTGATCATATTAAATGCATATGCAAAACTGGAAGCAAAGAACGAATAAAGTTATGATAGATTTGAATTCTAATTGCAGGCTTAACATTCTAGTTGCCTGTTATGGTAGCCGCATAGTGGACGGTTATGATAAGAATTTCTCATACTCATTAATTATTCATGAGGTAACTAGCCAATCGATTACCTCGTACCTGGTCACATGATGTATCTTGAAACTAGGTCAAGTGTCTTAAAGCCGGGGAGGGTTTTGATATCAGCAGGGAAGAGGTGGGGCTGATGAATTGGAACAAAAGAAATTAATTCAGTCGACCAACAACTGGATCAAAATTAATTCAGTCCAAGGACTGGAACAAAATTAATTCAGTCCAAGCATTGAATCAAGTCAATATATAGAAAGATGAAAACAGAAAATTTAATTCATCAAGCATTTATTTCAGAAGTTATTACCAATAAACTATAATCAATAATAGTTGCAAATATACTCAACACTTCGTTTAACAACTTACTTAGATATTAATGAAATTTCAAAACAATTTGCTATCGTAAACTTAGCATTTTCTATAAGTATAAATATAAGTTTTAGCATTCATTCAAGCGCAAGCTAGATTTTGAACTGGTTGATTGTAACATTACAGTTGCCAGATATATTGATAGGCCCGTCAGAAGAAAAGCTCCAAAAATTAGAACATGTATTTTCATTTAACTGAGCTTCGTGCTCATAACCAGTGATATCATTAAATATAGATTTTAATTCATTGATATCAAATACAGGCATTTCTATATCATTCTTAATTTCACTTCCCTTAATTTCATTCTTTGACTCAGATGAAACCTGTTTTGGCTGAGCTGGTGGGTTCAAAATGTTAGAAACTTTTTGCTCCTGCTCCTTGCTACTTTTTTCATATGCCAAAAGAGCATCACTAACGTGACCACTTCTGCTTCTTATAAGCTTTTCGTCAACACTTGCATTAAACAGTTTGCTAACACATGTAACGCGAAGACTATGGCTAGTTTTCCTTTTACTGCCAATTGCCAAGCACAAACTAGGAAGAATTTCATTGAGAGTATGAATTCCTACAACACAGTTTTTGTACGCAAATTTTCCGTCCTTATATGGCTGAAAATAGAAACCTTTTGCTTTAACACGAAGATTGTTTACGAGGTCAAAATACCGATTATAAATCTTAACCAAGCAACGCTCGTGGCTCTCATTGCCCTTTTCGTGGCAAACATGTTTAATCACTCTCGCTTTCTTTTTCAAATCTGCTATGCCACCATGAAATGTTTTGGAAGAATTTTCACGATAAATTATGGTATTATCGCCTTCTATTTCGATATCGCTAATCCTTAATTGCCTATGTTCTTGAGAACGCATGCCAAATAGTTTACCATTATAAAAGTACACTGTATTAAGCAAAATCTTAGCTGTTGACTGGCCTAGTACTCCTTTCCTCCACATCGTCTCTTCCTCTTCTTCTGTAATCACCTCTTTTTCTTCCTTTCTATTAGTAACCCCTTCGGCGTGGACACTTTTCATCTCTGCATCCAGAATTTTTCTCAGTCCAGAAAAACTAAAAGAAAAACGTTCAGTTAGAATAATATAAGGTTTTATTCATGTGCAAAGTAAAGCAAATAAACAGAAAGTTTCTAATTAACTCACCACATGTTAGACTTGTCAAGCATATTGACGTCGTTTCGGTTTTTCGACTCTAGGTGGCGTTTAAGGCTAGCGATAAGCTGATAAAGCGTACGAGCAGGATATGGCGAACCTTTCTTGTTTGCTGCTTCTTCAACAAATTTGCCAAGCCAGAAGTTTAGGGATGGAACTGTCATAGTTTCCCATGCCTCAATATCCAAATTTTGAATGCTCTCTAGCGAGACATCCATGGAGGTAGACTCCAAACTTGCCACTTTGTTTTCTCTACTTTGCCTCCATTCTTCAAAAATATTCACAGCCCAGTTATTCTTGTAACGGGTTGAAATTGGCACAGCTTTTTGCAAAAGTTCTTCTTCTTGGGCTTGACTTTTCACTTTTCGAAAGCGTTTTAAAGGTAGAAGCTCCGCTTCTTCATCGCTGTCTCTTTGACGAGAAGCCATGTTGAAATGAATACATTCAGAGAAAAATAACTGCTATTTGCATAAGTAATTCAGATAGCATTTATCTTAAGAAATCCCAAAGGACGAAAGCAAAATAAAACCATTACAAAACAAAAGATTGTCATTATTACAACTAGGTGAATGGAGCGAAGATCATATACAATGAAATAAATACAAGATAAAAACAACATCCCTCCCGAATAATTAATGAGTATGAGAAGTCATTTCAAATCCTCCAAATCGGACTGGACGGGATTTCAAAGTCCTTGCAATTAGTTCCAGTCCTCGGCTTCGCCTCGGACTGGAACTAATTGCGCGGACTTGAAATCCCGTCCTGTCCTCATTGTCGGATTTGAAATATTACGTCAAGTCAAATTTGAAACCGATCACTTAATAAATCTCTTGTTTTTGACTTTATTTTAGGAAACGTATTTAAAAAGTGTTATGGGGCATCATCTTTATTCTGGACGGTTTTAGGATAGCTGGGGCGTAGCCAGGGTTTTTCCCTGGGGGAGGAAGAGGGGGAGGGGAGGAGCAAAAACCCATTTTCAGAACACCGGTCAGTCACTTGAAATAAGAACGTGACTTCTTAGGTGTTTAGGTTTTTACAGCGAGAGGATAACTTCCTTTGATACAGCCGCTGAGTCCCTGGTAGCAAAGACACCTTTCTACTCGAGCCAACTATATCGAGCGTTAATATGGAAAGAACTTGTCCCTATAAACCCGGAACAACTATCGGTTTCAATGGAAATACGCATACCTACCTACCTACCTACCTACTTACCTTCCTTCCTACCTTCCTTCCTACCTATCTACCTACCTACCTACCTACCCACCCACCCACCCACCCGATCGATTAATGAGTCCCACTAGATTCTAGAACTGTCTCTAATAGAGGATCATGTGCAAAGATTAATTAATATGTCCCACATGTATAAGAGTCTGAATCTGTCTGTAGTTCAAAAGAGGTTCAAAGATTAATTTATGAGTCGCACATGTGTTAGAGCCTAAAACTTTCTCTAGTAGAGTTTCATGCGCAAAGTTTAATTAATGAGTGTACTACATCTAGGTTTGCTCAGTTCTTAATATAACAAAGAGGAAAACGGTTTCATGAATGTAGACATTGATAATAAAGCCCCTGATAAGTTTTCAAAGTTTTCAACATAAATAACCAGAACAAATGTTTGAATTATAACAAAATTCTTTGATATAGCCTCTGAGCGGAATTGTCTTAGACCGTCTGTTTTAACCGTTCTTCAGTCGCTTTCTCTCAAACTGATATTGCTGCAGTCTAGTCGTTCCTTCAACTGATTTCGCGTGCGCCTCAGTTTTTGTCTTAACTGATTTCGCCTCAGTCGTTTCCATTCGGCTGGTTTTCGTTTCTATTGTTGACTCTTAATTTGGCGTTTATTCTTAGGGGCAGCAATTCAAGTTCTGATCTATATGCATTATTTGATGATCATTTGTTGACTCCTCAATAGCATTTCTCATCTGCAGAATCGAACGTTAGTAATGTTTTCATTAAATGTTTAAACTTAATGTCAACACGCCAAACCTCTTAGTTATCTAACTTATGCTGTACCCCTCCCCTACTATGTTTTCTCGAATTTCTCATGTCGCCTACTCAACCGGTTCCCTTCGCAGTCGCTTTTTCGACTGGGTTTTCTCTCAGACACACATTTAAAATAGATATAACTGATTTTTTTTACTACGAATCTACCTTCAACTAAAGGAGGATGCTTCACTAGCATGCTTTGCGCGTCGTACCATTATGCATCTGTCTTTAGCGTTTGTTTGAAAAATTTCCTCTCAGCGGCGATTTTCCTCGAATATTTCGCCAAACAAAAACAGTGCAAATATTTTCTGCATCCATACTGACAAACATTAGAAAGTCTGATTATTCTGGGATCTAGTTCGGTATTTTTAATATATTTTTGCAATAGGAAAAATCAAAATATGCCGTATCAATGAATGGATAGAAAAAGATAAAAATTGTTTTGACAAGCGAATTGTTTGTAGGCTTTGAATTATGTGGGAATAAGTCGAAATTAGACGTGCTTGATTTGACGTGACCTGCTAGATTACCAAAAATTGTATTTTTGAGTATCTTATACAATTCTGATAATCTTGATTTTAAATTCAAACGTATGCCTCATATGATAACAACGACAATGTAAAATGTTATAAATATTTTTTATTTAAGTCAACCGAAGGCAATTTTATTAAAGATGAAAAAGAGTTAAGCTTTAAGATTACTTTTATTCACAGTACGTGTCACAAGCCCGACAAACAATTCAAGAATTTCCTTAAACTAATAAACTTCAAACGAATAAATAGTCAAATCGCTAGGAACTAATTTTATTCCACTCAAGAAAGCCAAACCTATAGTATTCCACAGTGCAGATAGCGTAATTTTCTTTAAAAACTCAAATTTACAAAAACTTTAAAAGATAAAATGCGAAGACAAGACATTGGAAGAAAATACTCGATTGAAGAAAATAGATTATATATTTTTCTCTAGGCTAGATAAACAACAACAAACTTTGTATATTACCTCGAAAAACAGCTGCTAGATAAAACTTTTTTCACTAGTGATATTCTTCCGTAAATTCGAGTGTGTGTAAGTGTGTGTAAAAGTGTGCAAGTGTGTGCAAGTGTGTGCAAGTGGACGCAAGTTTTTGTAAGTGTGCGGAAGTGTGTGTGTAAATGTGTGTAAGTGTGTGTAACGCTGTGTAAGTTTGTATAAGTGTGTGTAAGTGTGTGTAAGTGTGTGAAAATGTGTGAAAGTGTGTGTAAGTGTATGTAAGTGTGTGTAAGTGTGTGTAAGTGTGTGTAACGCTGTGTAAGTGTGTATAAGTGTGTGTAAGTGTTTGTAAGCGTATGTAAGCGTTTGTTAGAGTGTGTAAGAGTGTGTATAAGTGTGTGTAAGTGTGTGTAGTGTGTGTAAGTGTATGTAAGTTTATGTAAGTGTGTGTAAATGAGTGTAAGCGCGTGTAAGTGCGTGTAAGTGTGTGTAAGTGTGTGTAAGTGTGTGTAAGTGTGTGTACGTATATGTGTAAGCGTGTGCAAGTCTGTGTAAGTCTGTGTAAGTGGGTATAAGCGTGTGTAAGTCTGTGTAAGTGTGTGTTAGTGTGTGTAAGTCTATGCAAGTGTGTGTAAGCGTGTATAAGCGTGTGAAAATGTGTGTAAGTGTGTGTAAGTGTATGTAAGTGTGTGTAAGTCTGTGTAAGTGTGTGTAACGCTGTGTAAGTGTGTATAAGTGTGTGTAAGTGTTTGTAAGCGTGTGTAAGCGTGTGTAAGTGTGTGTAAGAGTGTGTTAGTTTATGTAGTAGTGTTGAAGTGTGTGTAAATGTGTGTAAGTGATTGTAAGAGTGTGTTTACGTATGTGTAAATGTGTGTATATGTGTGTAAATGTGTATGGGTGTGTGTGTTTAATTGTTTGTAAGAGTTTGTTTAAGTGTGTGTAAGTGTGTGTAATCGTCTGTAATTGTGTGTAAGTGTGTATAAGTGAGTGAGAGGGTGTGCAAGTGTGTGCAAGTGTGTGCTAGTGTGTGCAAGTATGTGCAAGTGTTTTCAAGTGCGTGGAAGTGTTTGTAAGTGTCTATGAATATGTGTAAATGTGTATAAGAGTGTGTAAGTTTATGTAGTAGTGTGTAAGTGTGTGTCAATGTGTGTAAGTGAGTGTAAGAGTGTGTTTAAGTATGTGTAAATGTGTGTATATGTGTGTAAATGTGTATGGGTGTGTGTGTTTAAAAGTTGTTAAGAGTTTGTTTAAGTGTGTGTAAATGTGTGTAAGTGTGTGTAAGTGTGTGTAGGTGTATGTAAGTGTTGTAGGTGTGTGTAAGTGTGTAAAAGTGTTTGTAAGTGTTTGCAAGTGTTTGCAAGTGTTTGCAAGTGTGTGCAAGTGTGTGCAAGTGTGTGCAAGTGTGTGCAAGTGTGTGCAAGTGTGTGCAAGTGTGTGCAAGTGTGTGCAAGTGTGTGCAAGTGTGTGCAAGTGTGTGCAAGTGTGTGCAAGTGTTTTCAAGTCTGTGCAAGTGTTTGTAAGTGTCTATAAATATGTGTAAGTGTGTGTAAGAGTGTGTAAGTGTATGTAGTAGTGTGTACGTCTGTGCAAGAGTGTGTAAGTGAGTGCAAGAGTGTGTTTAAGTATGTGTAAATGTGTGTATATGTGTGTACATTTGTATGGGCGTGTGTGTTTAAGTGTTTGTTTAAGTGTGTGTAATTGTGTGTAATTGTGTGTAATTGTGTGTAAGTGTGTGTAAGTGTGTATAAGTGTGTATAAGTGAGTGCAAGTGTGTGCAAGTGTGTGCAAGTGTGTACAAGTGTGTGCAAGTGTTTTCAAGTGCGTGGAAGTGTTTGTAAGTGTCTATGAATATGCGTAAGTGTGTGTAAGAGTGTGTAAGTTTATGTAGTAGTGTGTAAGTGTGTGTAAATGTGTGTAAGTGAGTGTAAGAGTGTGTTTAAGTATGTGTAAATGTGTGTATATGTGTGTAAATGTGTAAGCGTGTAAGCGTGTGTGTGTTTAAATGCTGTTAAGAGTTTGTTTAAGTGTGTGTAAGTGTGTGTAAGTGTGTGTAAGTGTGTAAGTGTGTGTAAGTGTGTATAAGTGTGTGTAAGTTTGAGTAAGTGTGTGTAAGTGTGTGTAGGTGTGTGTAAGTGTGTGTTGTAGTGTGTATGTGTTTGTAAATGTGTGTAAGTGTGTGTAAGATTGTGCATAAGTGTGTGTAAGTTTGTGTAGTGTGTGTAAGTGTGTGTAAGTTGATGTAAGTGTGTGTAAATGAGTGTATGCGCGTGTAAGTTTGTGTAAGTGTGTGTTAGAGTGTGTATAAGTGTGTGTAAGTGTGTGTAAGTGTGTGTAAGTGTGTGTAAGTGTGTGTAAGTGTGTGTAAGTGTGTGTAAGTGTGTGTAAGTGTGTGTAAGTGTGTGTACGTATATGTGTAAGCGTGTGCAAGTCTGTGTAAGTCTGTGTAAGTGGGTATAAGCGTGTGTAAGTCTGTGTAAGTGTGTGTTAGTGGGTGTAAGTCTATGCAAGTGTGTGTAAGCGTGTATAAGCGTGTGAAAATGTGTGTAAGTGTGTGTCAGTGTAGGTAAGTGTGTGTAAGTCTGTGTAAGTGTGTGTAACGCTGTGTAAGTGTGTATAAGTGTGTGTAAGTGTTTGTAAGCGTGTGTAAGCGTGTGTAAGTGTGTGTAAGAGTGTGTTAGTGTATATAGTAGTGTTGAAGTGTGTGTAAATGTGTGTAAGTGATTGTAAGAGTGTGTTTACGTATGTGTAAATGTGTGTATATGTGTGTAAATTTGTATGGGTGTGTGTGTTTAATTGTTTGTAAGAGTTTGTTTAAGTGTGTGTAAGTGTGTGTAATCGTCTGTAATTGTGTGTAAGTGTGTATAAGTGAGTGCAAGTGTGTGCAAGTGTGTGCAAGTGTGTGCAAGTGTGTGCAAGTTTGTGCTAGTGTGTGCAAGTATGTGCAAGTGTTTTCAAGTGCGTGGAAGTGTTTGTAAGTGTCTATGAATATGTGTAAGTGTGTATAAGAGTGTGTAAGTTTATTTAGTAGTTTGTAAGTGTGTGTCAATGTGTGTAAGTGAGTGTAAGAGTGTGTTTAAGTATGTGTAAATGTGTGTATATGTGTGTAAATGTGTATGGGTGTGTGTGTTTAAGTGTTGTTAAGAGTTTGTTTAAGTGTGTGTAAATGTGTGTAAGTGTGTGTAAGTGTGTGTAGGTGTGTGTAAGTGTTGTAGGTGTGTGTAAGTGTGTAAAAGTGTTTGTAAGTGTTTGCAAGTGTTTGCAAGTGTGTGCAAGTGTGTGCAAGTGTGTGCCAGTGTTTTCAAGTCTGTGCAAGTGTTTGTAAGTGTCTATAAATATGTGTAAGTGTGTGTAAGAGTGTGTAAGTGTATGTAGTAGTGTGTACGTCTGTGCAAGAGTGTGTAAGTGAGTGCAAGAGTGTGTTTAAGTATGTGTAAATGTGTGTATATGTGTGTAAATGTGTATGGGCGTGTGTGTTTAAGTGTTTGTTTAAGTGTGTGTAATTGTGTGTAATTGTGTGTAAGTGTGTGTAAGTGTGTGTAAGTGTGTATAAGTGTGTATAAGTGAGTGCAAGTGTGTGCAAGTGTGTGCAAGTGTGTACAAGTGTGTGCAAGTGTTTTCAAGTGCGTGGAAGTGTTTGTAAGTGTCTATGAATATGTGTAAGTGTGTGTAAGAGTGTGTAAGTTTATGTAGTAGTGTGTAAGTGTGTGTAAATGTGTGTAAGTGAGTGTAAGAGTGTGTTTAAGTATGTGTAAATGTGTGTATATGTGTGTAAATGTGTAAGCGTGTGGGTGTTTAAATGCTGTTAAGAGTTTGTTTAAGTGTGTGTAAGTGTGTGTAAGTGTGTGCAAGTGTGTGCAAGTGTGTGCAAGTGTTTTCAAGTGCGTGGAAGTGTTTGTAAGTGTCTATGAATATGTGTAAGTGAGTGTAAGAGTGTGTTTAAGTATGTGTAAATGTGTGTATATGTGTGTAAATGTGTAAGCGTGTGGGTGTTTAAATGCTGTTAAGAGTTTGTTTAAGTGTGTGTAAGTGTGTGTAAGTGTGTGTAAGTGTGTGTAAGTGTGTGTAAGTGTGTATAAGTGTTTGTAAGTGTTTGCAAGTATGTGCAAGTGTGTGGAAGTGTGTGCAAGTGTTTTCAAGTGTGTGCAAGTGTTTGTAAGTGTCCATAAATATGTGTAAGTGTGTTTAAGAGTGTGTAAGTGTATGTAGTAGTGTGTAAGTGTGTGTAAATGTGTGTAAGTGAGTGTAAGAGTGTGTTTAAAAGTGTGTAAATGTGTGTATATGTGTGTAAATGTGTATGGGTGTGTGTTTTTAAGTGTTTATAAGAGTTTGTTTAAGTGTGTGTAAGTGTGTGTAGGTGTGTGTAAGTTTATGTAAGTGTGTGTAAGTGTGTGTAAGTGTGTGTAATTGTGTGTAAGTATTTGTAAGTGTGTGTTATTGTGGGTAAGTGTATGTAACTGTGTGTAAGTGTGTGTAAGTGTGTGTAAGTGTGTTTAAGTGTGTGTAAGTGTGTGTAAGTGTGTTTAACGCTGTGTAAGTGTGTATAAGTGTATGTAAGTGTGTGTAAGCGTGTGTAAGCATGTGTAAGTGTGTGTAAGAGTGTGTATAAGTGTGTGTAAGTGTGTGTAGTGTGTGTAAGTGTATGTAAGTTTATGTAAGTGTGTGTAAATGAGTGTATGCGCATGTAAGTGTGTGTAATTGTGTGTAATTGTGTGTAAGTGTGTGTAAGTGTGTATAAGTGTGTATAAGTGAGTGCAAGTGTGTGCAAGTGTGTGCAAGTGTTTTCAAGTGCGTGGAAGTGTTGTAAGTGTCTATGAATATGTGTAAGTGTGTGTAAGAGTGTGTAAGTTTATGTAGTAGTGTGTAAGTGTGTGTAAATGTGTGTAAGTGAGTGTAAGAGTGTGTTTAAGTATGTGTAAATGTGTGTATATGTGTGTAAATGTGTATGCGTGTGTAATTGTGTTTAAATGCTGTTAAGAGTTTGTTTAAGTGTGTGTAAGTGTGTGTAAGTGTGTGCAAGTGTGTGCAAGTGTGTGCAAGTGTGTGCAAGTGTGTGCAAGTGTGTGCAAGTGTGTGCAAGTGTGTGCAAGTGTTTTCAAGTGCGTGGAAGTGTTTGTAAGTGTCCATAAATATGTGTAAGTGTGTTTAAGAGTGTGTAAGTGTATGTAGTAGTGTGTAAGTGTGTGTAAATGTGTGTAAGTGAGTGTAAGAGTGTGTTTAAAAGTGTGTAAATGTGTGTATATGTGTGTAAATGTGTATGGGTGTGTGTTTTTAAGTGTTTATAAGAGTTTGTTTAAGTGTGTGTAAGTGTGTGTAGGTGTGTGTAAGTTTATGTAAGTGTGTGTAAGTGTGTGTAAGTGTGTGTAATTGTGTGTAAGTATGTGTAAGTGTGTGTTATTGTGGGTAAGTGTATGTAACTGTGTGTAAGTGTGTGTAAGTGTGTGTAAGTGTGTTTAAGTGTGTGTAAGTGTGTGTAAGTGTGTGCAAGTGTGTGCATGTCTTTACAAGTGTGTGCAAATGTGTTTAAGTGTCTATAAATATGTGAAAGTGTGTGTAAGAGTGTGTAAGTGTGTGTATTAGTGTGTTTAAGAGTGTATAAATGTTTGTATATGTGTGTAAATGTGTATGGGTGTGTGTGTTTAAGTGTTTGTAAGAGTTTGTTTAAGTGTGTGCAAGAGTGTCTAAGTGTGTGTAAGTGTATGTAAGTGTGTTTAATTGTGGGTAAGTGTGCGTAAGTGTGTGTAAGTGTGTGTAGGTGTTTGTAAGTGTGTGTTGTAAAGTGTACGTGTGTGTAAATGTGTGTAAGTGTGTAAGTGTGTGTAAGTGTGTGTATAAGTGTGTATAAGTTTGTGTAGTGTGTGTAAGTGTGTGTAAATTTATGTAAGTGGGTGTAAATGAGTGTATGCGCGTGTAAGTGTATGAAGTGTGTGTTAGAGTGTGTATAAGTGTGTGTAAGTTTGTGTAGTGTGTGTGTGGTGTAAGTTTATGTAAGTGTGTGTAAATGAGTGTATGCGCATGTAAGTGTGTGTAAGTGTGTGTAAGTGTATGTAAGTGTGTGTAAGTCTGAGTAAGTGTGTGAAAGTGAGTGCAAGTGTTTTCAAGTGTGTGCAAGTGTTTGTAAGTGTCTATAAATATGTGTAAGTGTTTGTAAGAGTTTGTAAGTGTATGTAGTAGTGTGTAAGTGTGTGTCAATGTGTGTATGTGAGTGTAAGCGTGTGTTTAAGTATGTGTAAATGTGTGTATATGTGTGTAAATGTGTATGGGTGTGTGTGTTTAAGTGTTGTTAAGAGTTTGTTTAAGTGTGTGTAAATGTGTGTAAGTGTGTGTAAGTGTGTGTAGGTGTGTGTAAGTGTTGTAGGTGTGTGTAAGTGTGTAAAAGTGTTTGTAAGTGTTTGCAAGTGTTTGCAAGTGTGTGCAAGTGTGTGCAAGTGTGTGCAAGTGTGTGCAAGTGTGTGCAAGTGTGTGCAAGTGTGTGCAAGTGTGTGTAAGTGTGTGCAAGTGTGTGCAAGTGTGTGCAAGTGTGTGCAAGGGTGTGCAAGTGTGTGCAAGTGTGTGCAAGTGTGTGCAAGTGTGTGCAAGTGTGTGCAAGTGTGTGCAAGTGTGTGCAAGTGTGTGCAAGTGTGTGCAAGTGTGTGCAAGTGTGTGCAAGTGTGTGCAAGTGTGTGCAAGGTGTGCAAGTGTTTTCAAGTCTGTGCAAGTGTTTGTAAGTGTCTATAAATATGTGTAAGTGTGTGTAAGAGTGTGTAAGTGTATGTAGTAGTGTGTACGTCTGTGCAAGAGTGTGTAAGTGAGTGCAAGAGTGTGTTTAAGTATGTGTAAATGTGTGTATATGTGTGTAAATGTGTATGGGCGTGTGTGTTTAAGTGTTTGTATAAGTGTGTGTAAGTGTGTGTAATTGTGTGTAAGTGTGTGTAAGTGTGTGTAAGTGTGTGTAAGTGTGTGTAAGTGTGTGCAAGTGTGTGCAAGTGTGTGCAAGTGTGTGCAAGTGTGTGCAAGTGTGTGCAAGTGTGTGCAAGTGTGTGCAAGTGTGTGCAAGTGTGTGTAAGTGTGTGTAAGTGTGTGCAAGTGTGTGCAAGTGTGTGCAAGTGTGTGCAAGGGTGTGCAAGTGTGTGCAAGTGTGTGCAAGTGTGTGCAAGTGTGTGCAAGTGTGTGCAAGTGTGTGCAAGTGTGTGCAAGTGTGTGCAAGTGTGTGCAAGTGTGTGCAAGGTGTGCAAGTGTTTTCAAGTCTGTGCAAGTGTTTGTAAGTGTCTATAAATATGTGTAAGTGTGTGTAAGAGTGTGTAAGTGTATGTAGTAGTGTGTACGTCTGTGCAAGAGTGTGTAAGTGAGTGCAAGAGTGTGTTTAAGTATGTGTAAATGTGTGTATATGTGTGTAAATGTGTATGGGCGTGTGTGTTTAAGTGTTTGTATAAGTGTGTGTAAGTGTGTGTAATTGTGTATAAGTGTGTAAGTGTGTGTAAGTGTGTGTAAGTGTGTGTAAGTGTGTATAAGTGAGTGCAAGGGTGTGCAAGTGTGTGCAAGTGTGTGCAAGTGCTTGCACGTGTGTGCAAGTGTTTTCAAGTGCGTGGAAGTGTTTGTAAGTGTCTATGAATATGTTGTAAGTGTGTGTAAGTGTGTAAGTTTATGTAGTAGTGTGTAATTGTTGTGTCAATGTGTGTAAGTGAGTGTCAGCAGTGTGTTTACGTATGTTAACTGTGTGTATATGTGTGTAAATGTGTAAGCGTTGTGGGTGTTTTAAATGCTGTTAAGAGTTTGTTTAAGTGTGTGTAATTGTGTGTAAGTGTGTGTAAGTGTGTTTAAGTGTGTATAAGTGAGTGCAAGTGTGTGCAAGTGTGTGCAAGAGTGTGCAAGTTTGTGCAAGTGTTTTCAACCAAGTGCGTGGAAGTGTTTGTAAGTGTCTATGAATATGTGTAGTGTGTATAAGAGTGTGTAAGTTTAGTAGTAGTGTGTAAGTGTGGTTTAAGTCTGTGTAATGGTTCTATGTGTCCCTGTGTTCGCGTGTGGTGTTCCAGTGTTAAGCGGTGTTTCCAGTGTGTTTGTGTGTCCGTGTGTGTCATGTGTACCTGTGTATCAGTGAGTGCAAGTGTGTGCCAGTGTGGGCAGAGTGTGCCAGTTTGTGCAAGTGTTTTCAAGTGCGGTGGATGTGTAAGTGTCTAATGGGTGTGTGTGTTAATAGTGTTGTTAAGTTTATGTTTAGTAGTTTGTAGTGTGTGTCAATGTGTGTTCAAAAGTGAGTGTAAGCAGTGTGTTTTAAAGTCTGTGTACATTGTGGTATATCTGTGGTGTCCCCTGTGTATGGGTGTTGGTGGGTTTCCGTGTTGTTACGCAGTTTGGGTTTCAGTGTGTGGTCCCTGTGTGTCCGTTGTGTTCCGTTAGTGTGTCGGTGTGTGTCCGTGTGTGTCGGTGTCGTGTGTCCCCGTGTTGTGTCCGGGTTTGTGCTTTTGCCCTTTGTCGTGTTGCCCCCACGGTTTTTTGCACGTGTGGTAAGTGGCCAGTGTGGGCAGTGTGTGTAAGTGTTTGTGTTGTGGTTCAGTGTTTGCAAGTGCAGTGTGTGCAAGATGTGTGCAGTTTTGTGCAAGTGTGTGCAAGTGTGTTGCATTGTGTGCAAGTGTTGTGCAAGTGTGTGCAAGGGTGCCAGTTTGGGCAAGTGTGGTGCAAGTGTGTGCAAGTGTGGTCAAGGTGTGTGCAAAGTGTGTGCATTGGTGTGCAAGTGTGGTGGCAAGTGTGTGCAAGTGCAAGTGTTTGGCAGTGGTGTGCAGTTTGTGTGGTGTGCAACGTTGTGTGCAGTGTGTGCAATGTGTGCAAGTTTTGGTGCAAGTGTGCAGTGTGTGCAGGGTTTGCAAGTGTGTTGCAAGTGTGTGCAAGTGTGTGCAAGTGTGTGCAAGTGTGTGCAAGTGTGTGCAAGTGTGGCAAGTGGGTGCAAGTGTGTGCAGGTGTGCAAGTGTTTTCAAGTCTGTGCAAGTGTTTGTAAGTGTCTATAAATATGTGTAAGTGTGTGTAAGAGTGTGTAAGTGTATGTAGTAGTGTGTACGTCTGTGCAAGAGTGTGTAAGTGAGTGCAAGAGTGTGTTTAAGTATGTGTAAATGTGTGTATATGTGTGTAAATGTGTATGGGCGTGTGTGTTTAAGTGTTTGTATAAGTGTGTGTAAGTGTGTGTAATTGTGTATAAGTGTGTGTAAGTGTGTGTAAGTGTGTGTAAGTGTGTATAAGTGAGTGCAAGGGTGTGCAAGTGTGTGCAAGTGTGTGCAAGTGCGTGCACGTGTGTGCAAGTGTTTTCAAGTGCGTGGAAGTGTTTGTAAGTGTCTATGAATATGTGTAAGTGTGTGTAAGAGTGTGTAAGTTTATGTAGTAGTGTGTAATTGTGTGTAAATGTGTGTACGTGAGTGTAAGAGTGTGTTTAAGTATGTGTAAATGTGTGTATATGTGGTGTAAATGTGTAAGCGTGTGGGTGTTTTAAATGCTGTTAAGAGTTTGTTTAAGTGTGGTAATTGTGTGTAAGTGTGTGTAAGTGTGTATAAGTGTGTATAAGTGAGTGCAAGTGTGTGCAAGTGTGTGCAAGAGTGTGCAAGTTTGTGCAAGTGTTTTCAAGTGCGTGGAAGTGTTTGTAAGTGTCTATGAATATGTGTAAGTGTGTATAAGAGTGTGTAAGTTTATGTAGTAGTGTGTAAGTGTGTGTCAATGTGTGTAAGTGAGTGTAAGAGTGTGTTTAAGTATGTGTAAATGTGTGTATATGTGTGTAAATGTGTATGGGTGTGTGTGTTTAAGTGTTGTTAAGAGTTTGTTTAAGTTTGTGTAAATGTGTGTAAGTGTGTGTAAGTGTGTGTCTGTGTGTGTACGTCTTGTCGGTGTGTGTAAGTTGTGTCCACAGTGTTTGTAAAGTGTTTGCAAGTGTTTGCAAGTGTGTGCACGTGTGTGCCAAGTGTGTGCCAGTGTGTGCAAGTGTGTGCAAGTGTTGTGCAAGTGTGTGCAAGTGTGTGCAAGTGTGGTGCAAGTGGGTGCAAGTGTGTGCAAGGTGTGCAAGTGTTTTCAAGTCTGTGCAAGTGTTTGTAAGTGTCTATAAAATAGGTGTAAGTGTGTGTAAGAGTGTGTAAGTGTATGTAGTAGTGTGTACGTCTGTGCAAGAGTGTGTAAGTGAGTGCAAGAGTGTGTTTAAGTATGTGTAAATGTGTGTATATGTGTGTAAATGTGTATGGGCGTGTGTGTTAAGTGTTTGTATAAGTGTGTGTAAGTGTGTGTAATTGTGTATAAGTGTGTGTAAGTGTGTTGTAAGTGTGTGTAAGTGTGTATAAGTGAGTGCAAGGGTTGTGCAAGTGTGTGGCAAGTGGTGTGTGCAAGTGCGTGCAGTGTGGTGCAATTGTTTTCGAAGTGTGGACGTGGAAGTGGTTTGTAAGTGTCTATGAATCTGTTCGTCAGGGTGTGTAAGAGTGTTGTCAGTTATGTATGTGTGGTAAGTGTGTTGCCTGTGTAAGAGTGTGTGCAACAGTGTTTGTTTAAGTCTGTGTGTATATGTGTGTAATGTGTAGCAAGTGTGGGTGTTTAAGAGTGTCCTGTTAACGAGTTTTCAGTGTTAATCTGTGTGTGTAAAGAGTGTGTGTAATTGGTGTAAGTGTGTAGTATGTGTAGTGTTGTAGTGTGTGTACGTGCAAGTGTGTGCAGTGTAGTGTGTGTTGCCAGAGTGTGTGTGTTCAAGTAGTTTGTTCAAGTGTGTGCAAGTGTTGTGCGGTGTTTGCAATGATGGGTGCAAATGTGTAAGTGTTTGTAAGTGTCGATGTGTAAGTTAAGTGTGGTTATGTATACGTGTGTGTAAGTGATGTGTGTAAGTATGGGTGTATAAGCGTGTGTAAGTGTTTGTATAGTGTGTGTAGTATTGTGTTAGTGTGTGTCAATGGTGTGCATTGTTGTGCAAGTGTGGGGCAAGTGCGTGCACGTGTGTGGCAATGTTGTCAAGTGCGTGGGAGGTTTGTACGTGTCTTATAATATGTGTAAGTGTGTGTAATAGTTGTAAGTTTCGTGTGAAGTGTGTCGTGGTGGTTGTCAAGTGTGTGTTTGAAGTTGTTCCAGCGTGTTTGTTACATGTGTTATCTGTGGTTAAATGTGTCCGCGTGTGGTGTTAACAATGCTGTTGAGAGTTTGTATTACGTTGTTGTGTACTTGTGTGTATGTGTGTAACGTGTGTAATAATGGGTCAATGAGGTGCAAGTGTGTGCAATGTTGCAAGACGTGTGCAGTTTTGTGCCAGTGATTTTCAAGTGCGTGTGGACGTGTTTTGTACGTTGCTATGTAAATATGTTCGTGTGTAATAGTAGTGGGTAATTTATGTAGTAGGTGGGTAAGTGGTGGGTCACTGTGTTAGGGTGTGAGTGTAAGAGTGTTGTTTAAGTAGGTGTAATGTGTGATATCGGTGGAATGTTATGGTGTGGTGGTTTTTAGGGTGTTAAAGTTTGTTTCCGTGTCCTGTGTGTGTCCGTATGTGTGTAACGTGTGTGTAACCGGTGTGTTGTTATGTGTGTCCCGTGTATTATGTGCCCGTGTGTGCCCGTGTGGCCCGTAACCGTGTGTTTGTGTAAGTGCTTTGTGTTGTGTGCAAGTGTGTTGGTGCAAGTGTGTGCAGTGTGTGTGTGCAAGTGTGTGCAAGTGTGTGCAAGTGTGTGCACGTGTGTGCAAGTGTGTGCAAGTGTTTTTCAAGTCTGGTGCAAGTGGTTTGTAAGTGTCTATAAATATGTGTAAGTGTGTGTAAGAGTGTGTAAGTGTATGTTTAGTGTGTGTACGTCTGTGCAAGAGTGTGTAAGTGAGTGCAAGAGTGTGTTTAAGTATGTGTAAATGTGTGTATATGTGTGTAAATGTGTATGGGCGTGTGTGTTTAAGTGTTTGTATCCGGTGTGTGTACAGTGTGTGTAATTGTGTATAAGTTGTGTGTAAGTGTGTGTAAGTGTGTGTAAAGTGTGTATAAGTGAGTGCAAGGGTGTGCAAGTGTGTGCAAGTGTGTGCAAGTGCGTGCACGTGTGTGCAAGTGTTTTCAAGTGCGTGGAAGGTTTTGTAAGTGTCTCCGATGCATATGTTTTTTTGGGTATAAGTGTGTGTAAGAGAGTGTGTAAGTTTATGTTAGTAGTGTGTACATTGTGTGTAAATGTGTGTACGTGAATGTCACGCGTGTGTTTCAGTATGTGTAAAATGTGTGTCTATAATTTGGTTTTGTGTAAATGTGTAAAGCGGTGTGGGTGTTTAAATGCTGTTAAGAGTTTGTTTAAGTGGGTGTGTAATTGTGTGTCCGTGTGTGTAAGTGTGTGATAGTGGTATAAGTGAGTGCAAGTGTGTGCAAGTGTGTGCAAAGTGTGCAAGTTTGTGCAAGTTTTTTTTCAACGTGCGTGGAAAGTTGTTTGTTTAAGTGTCTCATGAATATGTGTTAGTGTGTGTAAAGTAATGTGTGTTAAGTTGTTATGTAGTATGTGTAAGTGTGTGTCAATGTGTGTAAGTGAGTGTAAAGAGTGTGTTTAAGTAGTTGTAAATGTGTGTATATGTGTGTAAATGTGTATGGGTGTGTGTGCTTAAAGTGTTGTAAGAGTTTGTTTAAGTTTGTGATAAATGTGTGTAAGTGTGTGTAATGTGTGTAGGTGTGTGTAAGTATTGTAGGTGTGTGTAAGTGTGTAAAGTGTTTGTAAGTGTTTTCAAGTGTTTGCAAGGTGTGTGCAAGTGTGTGCAGTGTGTGCAAGTGTGTGCAAGTGTGTGTGTGTGCAGGTGTGTGCAAGTGTGTGCAATGTTTGCAAGTGTGGTGTCAGTGTTGTGCAAGTGTGGTGCAAGTTCAAGTGCAAGTGTAAGTTGTGTGCAAGTGTTGTGACAGTGGTGTGTAATGTTTGCAATTGTGTGCCCAGTGTGCAAGTGTTTGCAAGTGTGTCAAGTGTGTGGCAAGTTGTGCAAGGTGTGCAAGTGTACTGTGTTCAAAGTCCCTGTGCAGTGTTTGTAAGTGTCTATAAATTGTGTAAGTTTGTGTCAAGAGTGGTGTAAGTGTCTGTATAGTGTGTACGTCCTGTGCAGAGGTGTTACGTGTGCAAGATTTGTTCTCAAGTATGTGTCAAATGTGTGTAATATGTGTTGTACATGTGTATGGGGTGTTGTTTTAAGTGTGGTTTGTCATAGTGTGTGTCCGTGTGTGTAAGTGTGTCCCCTCTGTGTGTCCGTGGTGTGTCCGTGTTTGTCCGTGTGTCTCCCGTCTCTGCACGGGTGTGCAAGTGTGTGCAAGGTGTGTGCCAGTGCGTGCACGTGTGTGCCCGTGGTTTCAGTGCGTGAAGTGTTTGTACGTGTCTCTGACTCTGTGTCCGTGTGGTAGAGGTGGGTACAGTTTCTGTAGTCGTTCGTCCTTGTGTTCCAATGTGTGTCCGTCGTGTCCGCGTGTGTTTCCGTCCTGTGTACCGGTGGTGTATATGTGTGTCCTGTAAAGTAAAGCGTGTGGGGTTTCAATGCTGCTTTAAGAGTTTGTTTAAGTGTGCTTTATTGGTGTGTTACGTGTGTGTAAGTGTGTATAAGTGTGGTATACGTGATGCAAGTGTGGCAAGTGTGTGCACGAGTGTGGCCAATTTGTGCAAGTGTTTTCAGTGCCCGTGTAAGTGTTGTAAGTGTTCTATGCATATGTGGTAAGTGTGTGTCGAGATATTAAGTTTATTCGTAAGTGTGTAAATGTGTGTAATGAGTGTCAGCGTGTGTTTCCGCGTCTTTGTACCTGTGTGTATAGTGTGTTAACTGTTAAGAGTGTGGTGTGTTTAAAATGCTGTGAAGAGTTTTGTTTAAAGTGTGTGTAATGTGTGTAAATGTGTGGTAAGTTGGTGTAAGTGGTGTAAAACTAAGTGTTTGTTAAGTGTTTGCAAAGTTTTGCAGTGTGTGCAAGTGTGTGGAGTGTGATGCAAGAGTTTTCAAAGTGTGTCAAGTGTTTGTAAAGTGTCCATAAATGTGTGTGTTTAAAGAGTGGGTCACGTGTATGTATTCGTGATGGCGTGTGTGTACCACTTTGTGTCAGTGCAGTTAAGCTGTGTTTCCCAGTGTGTCAATGGGTGTCTCTTTGTGGGCTCAAGTGTATGGGTGTGTGTTTTTAAGTGTTTCTCCCGCGTTTTGTTTCATGTGTGTCCGTGTGTTCGTGTGTGTCCAGTTTCTGTCCCGTGTGTGGTCAGTGTGTGGTCATTGTGGTAAGTCTGTGTCTGTGTTCTTGTGGGTAGTGGATGTAACTGTGGTAATGTGTGTAATTGTGTTTAAGTGTGTTGTATGTGTGTGATTACGTGTTTCCAACGTTGTCATGTCTTTCAAATTTTGTGCCAAATTGTAAGTGGATCTATAAATTGTGAAGTGTGTGTCAGCGTGTAAGTGTGTGTCTTCTTGTGTTCCGCTTGTCTCCCTTGTTATCATGTGTCGTCCCTGTGTGTATATGTGGTGGGTTGTGTGTTACCGTGTTGTGGTTTGTTTAAGTGTGTGCAAGAGTTCTAGTGGTGTGTAAGTGTATGTCAGTCAGTGTTGTACTTGTGGTTACGTGTGTGACCGTGTACGGTGTGTGTAATTGTGTAGTGTGTGTAAGTGTGTGTAGTTGGGTGTAGTGTGTGTGGTAAAGTGTACGTGTGTGTAAATGTGTGTAAGTGGTGTAAGTGTGTGTAAGTGTGTGTAAGAGTGTGTATAAGGTGTGTGGGTAAGTTTGTGTAGTGTGTGTAAGTGTGTGTAAGTTTATATAAGTGTTGTGTAAATGAGTGTATGGCGGTGTAAGTGTGTGTACTTTTGGTGTGGCTATCGCGTGTGTAAAGTGTGTGTAAGTTTGTGTAGTGTGTGTAAGTGTGTGTAAGTTTAATTTATGTAAATGTGTGTAATGAGTGTATGCGCATGTAAGTGTGTGTGGTGTAAGATGTGTGTACGTGTATGTAAGTTTGGTGTAAGTCGGAGTAAGTGTGTGTGCAAGTGTGTGCCAGGTTTGCAAGGTCTGTGCAAGTGTTGTCAGTTCGATAATATGTGTAATTTGTGTAATATGGTGTAATGATGTATTAGTGTGTACGTCTGTGCAGAGTGGTAAGTGGTGCAGAGTGTGTTTAAAGTATGTGTAATGTGTGTATATGTGTGTAAATGTGTCATGGGCGTTTGTGTTTTAAGTGTTTGTGTCAAAGTGTGTGTAATTGTGTGTACTTGTGTGTAAGTGTGTGTAGTGTGTGTCCAAGTGTGGTGTAAGTGTGTAATAAAGTGAGTGCAAGGGTGCGCAGTGTGGTGCAAGTGTTTTCAAGTGCGTGGAATGTGTTTGGTAGTGTGTCTTACCCATATGTGTCAGTTTGTGTCAGAGTGTGTACGTTTTATGTAGTACGTGTGTAAGTGTGTACATGGTGTACTGCGTGTAGCGTGTGGTTTAAGTATGTGTAATATGTGTGTATATGTGTGATCTGTAAGCGTGTGGGTGTTTACTGCTTGTTTAAGAGCTTTTGTTTACGTGTGTGTAATCATGGTGTCTACGTTCTGTGTACCGTGTGTGTTATTGTGGTCAGTGCTGTAACTGTGTGTAGTGTGGTGTCAGTGTGTGTCGTGTTTTTACGTGTGTGTTAATTGTGTTTAAGTGTGTGCAAACGTTTCATGTCTTTCACAAGTTTGTGCCAAAGTGTTTAAGTGGTCTACAAATATGTGAAAGTGTTTGTAGAGTGTGTAGTGTGTGTATTAGTGTGTTTAAGAGGTTTATAAATGTTGTATATGTGTGTAAATGTGTATGGGTGTGGTGTGTTTAATAGTGTTTGTAAGAGTTTGTTTAAGTGTGTGTCAAGAGCGTGTCTACAGTTGTGTAAGGTGTATGTAAGTGTGACTTGTGGGTAAGTGTGCGTAAGTGGTGTAAGTGTTGTACAGTGTGTGTGGTGTGTGTAAGTGTGTGGTTGTAAGTGTACGTGTTGTAATGTGTGTAAGTGTTATGTACGTGTGTGTACGTGTGTGTACGAGTGTGTATAAGTGCTGGTAAGTTTGTGTTGTGTGTAATTGTGTGTAGTTTAATATCCGGGTGTACATGAGTGTATCGCGCGTGTAAGTGTGGGGTGTCGTGGTTTGTTATTAGTATATGGAATTGGGGTTCCAGCGCAATCTCAACACGCCGGTTAAAGACCCGTTCCAAGAATCCACCTACGGACGGACCCCCCCTCCAAGTGTGTGAGGGCACAGCGCAAAATATGTTAGTCTATATATGGATTGCGAAGAATGTGAAGAGAACGTTTAAGAAAGAAGCGATGTTGAAAGCAATTTGAAAATGAAGACGAAGTGTATGAGCAGTTATGTGTGGACTGTGTTAAGAAGTTTGAGACTAAGGTTTAAATGGTTTTGGCAGTGTCAAGACTGTGATACGACTACGACGACCTAAAAAGTGCTTGGTATTATGTATAAAATATTTCCATTATATATATTGGAATCCCAAAGCAACTTCACGCCACTGTGTCAATACCCGGTACGGTGAGATTGACGTTAGACGTTTTGGCGTCAGTAGGAAAGGAGGTTAAAAGGATTCTCCGAAAAGGTATAAAGAATTTAAGGAGCCCTGAAAGCGAGCAATAATGGTAAAGGAAGTTTTTCAAAAGACTAGTAATGACGACAGCAATGTTGTGCGATCAAGTCTTTAGTGATATTAGAATCCAGAATCTTGTGATAGGTCACTCGGTGAAGCACCTTAGAAGCAATAATGGAGTCGCTGTCTAACTACACGAAAGAAGGATCGGGTTGGCAAAGTAGAGGAGTTGAAGAATAGAGATAGTAATGCCATACGTAGCACGCTACGAGGGGGGATTTACTTAACCGCGAACCACCAAACTGGCGGTAGAAGGAAGGCTATTGTAAACTGAAGATGAAGACAATCGATGCTTTATGTGGGCAATCAGGTCTGCACTGTATCCAGCAGAGAAGGATCCCTGTGGACAAGTAAGTATCACCATGATTAAATGATTGGGATGGTGTGGAATTTCCCATGCGTTGATAGACTCCCCATCATTTGAGGGAAATAAACGATCTAGCAATTAACTTTACGGAAGTCAAGAGCAACGATAGTACCGTTAGTTCCTGTCCCAAAAGTAGGAGACGCGTACATTTTATTCTACCGACCACGCGACCTACTCATGGGTAAGGAACACATTACAGACTATTTCTACAGACATACTAAGCACAACGGTAAAAAAGTACTATCTGCGACCTGCTGCTTGCTGTCATTTCATCCTTAAATCCCTAAAGAAACACGATTGATCTTTGCCGCGTATTCGAAGAAGGCGCAACGGATCCAGATGCCCACCAACAAAGAGCTTTCATACTCAGTCATCAAAAGCGATGCAAGTGCCTACGTGATATATGCAAGGACTTCGAAGCGTTGATACTAAGGAAGAGCAGAAACTGGCGCCACGATAAGGTAGGTATGGATTACACGAGATCTGCTCCATTTGGTTTACATAGTAGTCAGCATCATCCGGTAAAGCAAACCCTCCTGTGATGTACCGAGGTAAGACGCAGCTATATTTCTAGAAGCATTGCGAAAGATGAGGGGGGAGATATAGAACAATTAAGACGACCCAAAGAAAGATGGAACTTTACCAACGAGAACCAGAGGCTTTTAACAAGGCAAAAATGCGACATTTTTCCAAATACGCTTCTTTCAGTTGGAAAAAATGACACGCAGCCAAGAAAGCGGATGAAGAAATGTAAAGTATCTAGGAGACAGCTCATTTAAATGCGGGAGTATGCTAAGAAAGGTTAGAAGGCCGGGAAAGCCCTCCACTCACTGCATTCACCCACGAATCTTTGTTGAGGATTTCTATGTTGATAAGGTTAGGGATCATCACTGCCACCTCACTGGTAAATACAGATGAGCGGCTCTTGGAAATGCATATAAACTTCAAAGTAAATCCA
>NW_028292603.1:0-75000 GCF_029948245.1 Actinia tenebrosa
AAAATGAATTCGACCTGCATAAAAGGGTAGTAGACTACTCCGCAGGTTTACCCCAAATGTCGTGACCCTGCTGTCTAGGCGAACTGCAGATTCGGCGGGCAAACGTATAAAGTGCTGGCAGAAGCGGCTACCAAACGCGGTCAGCCCGACTTCTTCTCTTTGAATGAGAACGTGCCGACGATACGTGGTTCTGATCGCAGCTGAAGACTCCAAAAGGCAACGGGGTATTATACGAGATCAACGCCGCCCTTACAGAGGATGAGAACGGTTATAAGGTTAATGAGTAGCAGCGGACTACGACGTCATTTGCAGGGAGCTCACCGGAGTATGACAAGGATCGCCGCAGTGTAGGTGGTGCTGCAAGCGCTTGAAAGCGCGAAGACTCTAGGCAACGGCGTTTGAGAATATTTCCATACGTATAAGGATAAGGATAAATTTACGATGTTAAAGTTCATACAAACCCCACTGAGGGATTTAAACGTAGGGGGAGATTTACGAGAAAAGAATTACGTGGTCTTCGAGACATCGACGCCTGCGTTTGGTCTTAAAGCATATAAAAAAAAAGAAAAATACACCTTTGGGCGACTGATAGGATAAGGTTACCGCCCCAGGAAGGGCAGGACGTTACCCATGTTATGAGTCATAGGTTAAAAGATGGCAGGTGGGATTTGACGTAGGTGGGTGAATACGAGACCGAGAGTCCTCTGCCATAATTATCTTACTAGCGCGTTGCTAAGTCCGCTGCGGGCTTTTTAGGATACGCGGGCACAGCCCCACCAAAGGGATCCTTCGGGGATACCCTTGCCACAAATGAAGGGCAGGTGTATTTTTCTCCTCTAAGAATTGCGGGGGTTGAGGGGGTTTCAGGGATTATGCAGGCGCTTGGTAGTTCGCTGTTAATAAAGTCATATAATTGAAAGGGCGATTAGGAAGCCTCCAAAGAATGCGGCTGCGTAGGCAGCATATAACCTTTAAAGGGAGTCCTTATTTTTATTGTTGTATGTGATCCCTAACAAACAACAATAAAAATAGAATGGGATTTGAGAATCTTGCGCAAACCCGGCTTTACTATGAAAGGCCCCCGGAAACTATTTCACAGTGGTCTCAGAATGTTTAGACGTTTTAGGTTTTAAATTCTTTGTTAAGACACCCCCAACCCCCCCCCCGGAAATATTTCAAAAGTGTATGCAGCATGTTGACGTTTAGGTTAAATCTTTGTTAAGACACCCCGTAACTATTTCAAACAGTGTCTTAGACTGTTGACGTTTAGGTTGAAATCTTTGTTAGACAGTTGAAGAAAGAGTTTGTTAATCTCCTCTCTAACCACAACCACAACGATCGCACTCCTGCCTCCAATACTCCCTTTAAGTCCACGGAACGCTTCGGCGCGTTCAAAAGAGGGGAAAGTACGGACTAGATTCTGTATTATGGTAACTATGCGATTAACTTAAGTAATCCTCTTTATGCGGCTCAGACGACACATCAAATCCGCACATTTGTAGGGTAGCAATCCACTCGCCTCCAAGTCGTAAGCGCGGCGAATGAGAAATCGATATTCACTTCATGCGTTATCTCCGGTCTGCGCGTAAACGTTGACGACTACTAAGTATACTTATTACAGAAACTACACTGTCTGGTTCGATTACCGACGCCGGCCCTTTCAGATGCTGCTGAACATTTCAAAGGGCGTCTGCAGGAATACCTTATACAGTCCTTACAAAGCCCACCCAAATGCGTTTATCATGATGTTGTTGCATCTTTTGCAACGGTTGCTGAAGTCCTTACCGCCAATCCTTACAAACCCTTACTAATTAGCTTCTTCGTGCAAACTCCATGACCGAACATGGTATTGCAGTCTTTTGTTTGGTGCTGAACGACCTTTGTTACACATCAACAGTCATATATAATTAACAGTATCTTAGCCTCCATTAACATCCTTAACAAAGATTTAACCTTATTGTCAAATTCTGAGACAATTTTTAAATAGTTTTCCACATAACTTAACAAAGATTTAACCTTATTGTCAACATTCTGAGACACTTTTTAAATAGTTTCCAGGCATCCTTAACAAAGATTTAACCTTAGTGTTAACATTCTACGGGGGATATCGCATGAAGTCCTTAACGGACTCTTAGCCCACGTTGCCATCGTTATCAGCGCGCCAAACCGTTCTGCACGCTTCAGACCGCACATTTTCATCGTACAACTCCTGCACGCGCTCTTTAACCGGTCTATCTCCTCCCTTTTGCATTTCTATGGTGTCTCTTTTATCTTTTGCTTCGGCGACAATTCTTTGCACTGCTTCTCCACCGGCTCCATCTATATATGAACCCAGATCACCTGCCTTGTAACGCTCTGATAGTAGGACCCACCGGCTGCGGAAAGACCCAGTTCGTGGTAGAGCAGCTATTAGGACCCTTTAGATACCGCTTCGACTACATAGTGCTGCTTTGCCCCACCTACGTGAACAAACCGCACCTGGACGGGCATAGGAGTGAAGACGACGACTTCTTCGTAGATATCTAGACCCTAACGAGTTACTCCAGCCATCTTAAGTTCTGGCACAAACAATTCCCTAAAGATGAACCGCAAACCTTGCTCATACTGGATGACATCGCCTGCGGGGAACGAACCGCTAAAAGAGCGCACCTCCGAGCTCGTTACGCTCGCTTTCAGCGGCAGACACGACAATATTAGCGTTTTGGTTGCTCTCGCAGCAGCTTACCAGCGTCTCTAAGCTTTTTAGGAAAACATAGGTCACTTGTCGTATTTATACGCCGAGCAAGTCTGACCTGGAAACCATCTTACGCGACTACGGCGGTGTGAGATATCCACGGAACAGTTGCATGAATACATGCGGCATTTAAAGACGCACCAACATTCCAAGATGATCTTCTCTTTGAGGCTTCCGTATTCAATAAAGATATATGGACATTGAGCAGCTCTTAGATGAAGTCCCCACGCAGTTAGATGAAAGTAACCTCAAGGAACAACCTTAACATCCTTGTGTCTTCTGGGAAGTGTAAAGAATGATAGGCAAGGAACTTACCCATGAGCAGGTTAATAAGTTGTCAGAAGATGAAGTAAGAATTCCATAAGAGGTACGAGCTGCCCTTGCAAGTAAGACCACGGCCGCCGTATCAGACTCCGCTATCCGACTTGCACTTAAAGTGCTTGGACTTGCGCTGCCATAGACGACGTGGAGCACAACTATGGAAGGACATTAGCGAGGACTATGTCATCGCCCAAGAACTTAAGATAACCTGTGGGTGGTTGTCGTTGAAGTGTCGGTAAGTAATGGCCGTCGCCTCTGCGGCACTCACGTAGCTCAGCATGTCAACTTGAAGGAACTTACGACGTCTTGGAAAGACTTTAAGAAGGATAGAGAAGTCGAAAAGGTCTTCCAGGCGGCACTTGCTGATGGTACCTGATCAAGTCGCCTCAAGTACTTAGTAAGTCGTCCTCAGGAATTACCAGGTCGCCTCAAGTACTTAGTCAAGTCGTCCTCAAGTACTTACTTAAGTCATTCTCAAGTACTTATCAAGTCCTTCAAGTCCTTAGATATAAATGAGTGAACCAGAGTCGAAGGTAGAGGAGCAGAAGATTACCAAGGCTAAATCTCCAGGCAGAGTCGCTGCAGGAAAGAAGCTCGCGGAGATGAATAAAAAGAACAAAGCCAAAAAAGAAGAAAAGGTGGAGGAGAAAGAAGAAGAATCCTTTATTAATCCTGGGTACGTCATCGGCGCGTTAAGAGTCATCATAGCAGCAGGCAGCCTCTACTTACAATGGCGGGCTACGAAGCCAAAGGTAGAATTAGAACCCGTGCAAGTGACGCAGGAGCCTAGAAGCAAACTACCCGTAATGGAGTAATAACCTTCTCGCTTTGTAATACAATGTCAACCGCGTTATTGAAAACTGTTGAAGAAGCAGCTATCATTACTTCCATCGTTGCGGGTATTGGTTGGGTAGGTAAGAAAGTGCTCAAAGAAGACTTTACTGAAGACCCAAGCAAGAGCTTCGCTAATTTTGCTAAAATGACCGCTGCCGTAGGCGGGGCTATCATGGTAAAGGATTACCTACGGAAGGAAAAGTACCTCCCTACGGTGTAATATATATGGCTAGCGTGGTCGCAGGTGGAAGTCATTGCAGCTTTAGCATTCACTGGAGCTAATTATGGCGGTCAATATTTAGATAGATTAGTTAGAGGCAACAAAAGCGGAGATTTAGCCGCCGAAAGGAAGAGGCACGACTTAGCGCTGGAGAAAATATCAGCGAGACGTGGCAGCTTGGAATGAAAAAAGACAAGCTTACAGGGATTGGTTGGACAAGAACTACCAAGACAAGATGCAGGCGGATAAGAACTTCGAAAACACAGACTACGCCTTCAAACTTTATGCGCAAGCACACCCCGCGGCATTAACGGGGTTGAAAAGGCCTCAGTTCAAGAATTACTACCAGCCTTCTAAGAAACCAAAAGACAATGAGCTGGTATTTGTAAAAGTTGCAGGGCTGGCAGGAGGCGCGGCTTTGGCGTATCTAATATAATGATCGTCTTTTTGGAAAGCGACAAGAATGACTTTACCACTTACTTGAATCCTCCCATCAAAGCCCATAAGGTTCGGCTCATAAGTTGCTCTTTGTACAATTCTTGGCATAACCTGATTAGGGGCATAGTCACTGAGCATACAGGAGGATCTAACTATCAAGCCGTATTGCTGCCCGATGTGCATTACACACCAATCACACTGGCCAAGGAATTAGCAAAACACGGTTATACTCTCACCACGGGGTTGCCGCACGAAATGACCCTCAAACACAATATGCCAAACTATTCAATGACTTTTGGAAAGTCTGACCCATTGGGATCTTTATTATGTGCCTCAGGCAAGACGATTACCAACACAGCCATACCTGTGAAATGGAAAGTCGCATCCTCTTACGAAGTCTATTGCGACTTGGTCCATAGTTACAACAATGGAGAAAAGTCTTCTCTTATGTCCAAGTTTCCGCCTAAAGGTAATCCATTTGACCTGGTAGAATACACTCCCATTTCTTTAAGCTATGACTTGTCTCATTTGGTAGAAAGCATAAACATCACCATTAAAGTGGACGGAGAGACGGTGGATTTCAACGGGCGAAAGATCAATCTTGTTTTGGAATTCATATAATGGGCCGCGTAGAGGACAAACTCAAAAGGATTTACTACGGGCCTGAAGGCTATTGGAAAGGAGCGTCGGCTATCAAGAAACTCGCGACCGCGGCCAGGGTATCAGAAGAAACGGCTAAAAACTGGTTGAAAAAACAAACCCTCTGGCAGGTTTATCTTCCCGTGCCTAAGTACATTCCCAGGCCCAGCTTCACCGTAAATACCCCCAATAAAGTTCATCAGGCGGATTTGCTTTTCTTACCGCACGATAAGGTGAGAAAAAAGACCTATAGATACGCTTTGACCGTAGTTGATATCGCAAGCAGATATAAGGACGCCGAACCCATAACCAGCAAGGATTCTGGGGAAGTCGCAGAAGCCCTAGGTAGGATTTATAAGCGCGTCTTGAAATGGCCTAAGCTGCTGCAAGTGGATGCGGGGACGGAGTTCATGGGCGTGGTTACCAAGACCCTGAAAGACCACAGCACTAAAATTAGGAGAGCCGAAGCAGAGTACCACAGGGGTCAGAGCATCGTCGAAAGATTCAATAAGACCCTGCCCGAGCGTCTCTTTGGATACCAGTATTGGAAAGAGCTGGAAGATCCCTCCAAACGCAACAGGGAATGGACCCAGAGGCTCCCCCAGGTCGTCGCGGCTTTGAACAACGAGGCGGCTAGGGCTACGGGAATGGAACCCAAGGATGCTATGAAGAAGAAACACGTGGAACACAAGTCCTACGTCAGAAGTTCGAGGGCGGTCGGACTAAAGGAAAAAAAGCTCCCCCGCGACATAGTGGTCAGATACCTCTATCAGCCGGGGGAACTCGAAGGCGGCAGTAAGAGAGCCACGGATCTTAACTGGTCTCTGGAAACCTATGAGATTTCGAAGTCCGTCACCAAGGAAGGGCAACACGTAATATATTACCTAGATGGCCCAAGTCGTGGATTTGTCAAGGAAGAGCTGCTCATAGTCCCCAAAGACTCAGAGTAGTGCTGCTCCACGCGCCCGATTACACTCTAGGCATGTCAGTCTTACGTTGCCTCTGCAATCCCCGCGTTTGTTATTTATACGATCCACGGAGAGAACTGTTGATCGTCACTCGGATCAAACCTCCATAGTAAAGGTATGTTACATTTGGCACACCTTGCCCCTTTCGTATAGACGTCGTCCACGCATAGGTCGAATTTGACCCCCGCATAGCGGGGATCCGTACTCTTTTCTTCGTCGAGTCTTTTGTAGCGAAGGAGTTTCTTGGCAATGTTCTCCTTTGCTACGTCCTCTGGCGTCTTATCGTAGCGCAGTTGCGGCCCCCAGGCTCTTTTTAACTGTTTGGCATATTCTACGCGGCTTACGGCGGTGTAGATAAGGTTGCTCCAACACAGCCGCTGGTCTATGATCCGTAAGGTTTCTTTTATGGTAAGCCCTTGCGCGCTGTGGACTGTCATGCAATAACCCAAGCGCCAGTCTGGATGGGAGGTTATTTTTTCCACCTTTTCTATGGGTACCCAGGCTTTATCGTGCGTGACTGCGTTCTGCAGTTGGATGTCGGTACCAGGTACCCAGACGTCTCTTTTTTGCATGCGGGTGTCGTGGGGTTTATAACAAACAGGTACGGGATGCGTAGGGAAGCGCTCTCGGCGTATATTTAGCAAATCCTTTTGTATGCGAGACTGTGCTGCGCGTTTGCTGCTCAGCACCAGATCCTTTGGATGCCATGTGTAAAGGAAGTCCTCGTATTTCTTCGCCCGTACGCGTTTGCGCAGTGTTTTGCATTGCTCGGCGTCACTGAGGCCCCTCAATTCCGCTTTCAGGTTTCTTATTTGATCCTTGCTGCGGTAGTCGGCGTTAATTTCCTCCGCATGGTCTACGAAATCTTTTAGCCATTCGTGGGGCATCTCTCCGGCTATTGGAGGAGGCTGGCAGGGATCTCCGGCGAATATCACTTGACCCTTTCAACGGAGGAATTCTACGAATTCTTTGAGGATTTCCAAAGGTACGGTGCAAATCTCATCCCAAAGTATTACCGGTGGTATGTCGTGGATAGCTTCCGGTACCCACTTTTGGCCATTCCAACGGAAGAAGCTGTGGTAGGTCTGCGCGTCGTAGCCCATTTCGCAGAGTTCTCTTTCCAAACGGTGCGTTGGCGTTAGCACCTTTACTTTTGGGAATAACTGCAGTACGCGCGTCGTCTTACCGCTGCCTCCCGTACCGTAAAGGTAAGAGAAGCGTTGGTAAGAGATTGGGTCCGCAACCGACGGTAATGGCTCTTCCGTCGGCGTTACGGTGCCCCGGGTGTGCTCGCCGTGATATTCTACGCGTTCTCTCCAAGCTTTTATTTCTTCATCTTTGACACGCCATTGACCACTTTCTGCGAGTTCGTCGTCGGTGTAGAATTCCTTCATCTTTTCTAACACTTCGGGCTTTACGTACAAGGAATCCGTAGCTACGCGCGGAACGTCCTCTTTGGCAAACCGCAGTAACATCGCGAGAAGGTTAATGTGCGCATATGCAAGCATGCTGGCACGCAGATGATAATACTGCGGTCGATGGTCCTGGTAGTAACACAAAGCATTCCATTTACGTTCTCTCTGCTCGGCTTCTATGAAATAATCCCATTTCTCCACGGACAGCATCGTTCCTTGGTCATGTGCGCGCTTTATAAGGAAGCTTA
Organism: Actinia tenebrosa; assembly: GCF_029948245.1. NCBI lineage: Eukaryota > Metazoa > Cnidaria > Anthozoa > Actiniaria > Actiniidae > Actinia > Actinia tenebrosa. The sequence goes on from NW_028292603.1 coordinate 7,818, forward strand.
GTTCGCCTTCGTCTGTTATCAAGCGACGCTGCATATGTTTTTCTCCTTCTTTAGCGCCCTGTGTGAATTTACCTATAACAATCCGCGCTGTGGGGTTGTGCTCTGGGAGCCATTGTGTAAAGGCGCTATGACAAAGTATGGCTTCATGCGCTGTGTATTCGAGCAGCTTACGCTCTTCAAATAACTTCAATAAGGGCACCGGTATCCATTCTTTCTCCTGCAGGTGCTTTCCGTACCACGCATAGATTATTGGATGCAGGCCCGACGCTAATTTCCAAGAGGTCAATCGTACAAACCCTGTTGCCGGGGAGTCGAAATGACCATCTAGAGACACACGGAAGAATTGGGAGTCTGGATGTCCGTAGCGGTCGTAATATTCCTTACAATCTCCTAGACCTTTAAAGCTTGCAAGGTAATAGTGTTTCATATCCAAAGACACGTATTGGTCTTCGTCGTATTCCATGTTCCACAGATCACCGTGACCGTGTTCTACACAGGCTTTGGCTATGTCTCCGAACTCGTTTGGGGTAGGTTTCCATCCATTTCTTTTCTTTGCGGCTAAGAAGTCCAAGCTGCGACTGCTAAGGACCTCGTCAGAGAAGTCTTCCCCTAAGGTCTCACAGGCGCTTTGAATGCGCTGTTGTTCAATTTCGGGTCGATACAAAGTGCCGTCTTGCGTCATAAACTGACTTCCTTTTGAATCCATCAACCAAATGGAATTCTCATGGATTAACTCTGCCAATGGAGAATTCTTATAGACCTTCGTTTCCTTCTTTCTTGGGAACCGCAGTTCGCGCCAGGCGTGCCCATTGTGCTGGTAGATGACTATAGGCGCACCACGGCCCCCGTATTTGTGTGTTCCGGAGTAAATAAAGCCGTCGGTGATATCTTTCACATGGATTCGCCTCTCCAGCGCCGTTTCTAACTTCTTGATGTTGTCAATCGACCCTCCGGTCCTATTAGTATCTTTTTCCCATTTCCTGATGGCTTCTCTTCTCTTTAAAGTCAGTTTACCGCCCCGAGAGGAGTCTTCAAAGAACTCTCTTACTAACTTCCCTACGCAATTACCGGGATGTCGCATCGGTTTCAACTTCTTAACGTCTGGCGTCTTTATCTTGTACGCACCGTAAATGACTACGGTAACAGGGTAAGCAACCTCGTAGAACAGCATGTCTATTCCTACCAATGCTCCCGGGCGTGTGTTTTCGTTTAAGACAAACAGGTCCTTCTTACCAGACGCCCTGATAGGATTGCTCCCCTTTTCTATCATCCACGCGCCGTCTAAATACTTTATGAACGTTAGCTCCAACCGGTAGTTACCTTCGGGTATTAAGTTAATTATTCTTTCAGCCCTTTCTTCTGTCATCGTCTCGTCCGTATCTCCCTCCATAAATGTTGTGAAGGCAAAGTCAGCATCCAGGCGATCCAACACCTGAGTTCGCAGTCGGCGCACAGTTTTATTTCAAATGCTTGTGATGGTGTCCATCTATATGTAAAGGATATCTTAACCTCCGTTTGCGATATCTCTGATTCCAAACACAGCAGCAGTAAGGACTTGTCGCGCGAGTATTTCCCGCTGCCGGCGCCTTCCTTATACCGCCTGTAAAACCCATAAATCTTTGACATTGACCGCGAGTCCCCCTTACTGCTGCTCCAGTCTATCGCAGGTTGGAGTTAGAAATCCTAGCAGAAATTGGTGTTAGAAACCATAGCAGAAATTGGGGTTAGAAACCCTAGCCTACAGTTGGGATTTAAACTCTATAGCAGGTTGGTTTTAGAACCCCTAGCAGAAATTGGGGTTAAAAACCGTAGCAGAAATTGGGGTTAGAAACCCTAGCGAGCAGTAGTGCTTTAAACTCTATAGCAGGTTGAGGTTAGAACCCCTAGTAAAAAATCGGGCTTTAAACTCTATGGCAGGTTGGGGTTAGAAACACTAGCAGAAATTGGGCTTAGAAACCCTAGCAGAAATTGGGGTTAGAAACCCTAGCGAAAAATCGTTCTTTAAACTGTATAACAGGTTGGGATTAGCAACCCTAGCAGAAATTGGGGTTAGAAACCATAGCAGAAATTGGGGTTTGAAACCCTATCGAAAAATCCGGTTTTCAACTGTATCGCCGGTTTGGATTAGAAACCCTAGCAGAAATTGGGGTTAGCAACCCTAGCAGAAATTGGGGTTAGAAAGTCTAGCAGAAATTGGGATTAGGAAACCTAGCAGAAATTGGGGTTTGAAACCCTAGCAGAAAATGGGGTTGGAAACCGTAGCAGAAATTGGGGTTAGAAACCCTAGCAGAAATTGGCGTTACAAACCATAGCAGAAATTGGGGTTAGAAACTCTAGCAGAAAATGGGTTTGGAAACCCTAGTAGAAAATGGGGTTGGAACCCCTAGCAGAAATTGATGTTAGAAACCATAGCAAAAATTGGGGTTAGGAACCCTAGCCAACAAATTGGGATTTTAACTCTATAGCAGGTTGGGTTTAGAAACCCTAACAGAAATTGGGGTTAGAAACCGTAGCAGAAATTGGGTTTACAAACCCTAGCGAACAGTAGTGATTTAAACTCTATCGCAGGTTGGGATTAGAAACCCTAGCACAAATTGGAGTTAGAAACTCTAGCAGACAATGGGTTGGAAACCTTAGCAGAAATTGGGGTTAGAAACCATAGCAGAAATTGGGGTTAGAACCCCTAGCGATCAGTAGTGCTTTAAACTATATAGCAGGTTGGGTTTAGAAACCCTAGCGAAAAATCGGTCTTTAAACTCTATGGCAGGTTGGGGTTAGAAACACTAGCAGACACTGGGCTTAGAAACCCTGGCAGAAATTAGGGTTCGAAACCCTAGCGAAAAATCGTTCTTTAAACTGTATAACAGGATGGGATTAGCAACTCTAGCAGAAATTGGGGTTAGAAACCATAGCAGAAATTTGGGTTTGAAACCCTATCGAAAAATCCGGTTTTCAACTCTATCGCAGGTTGGGATTAGAAACCCTAGCAGAAATTGGGGTTAGCAACCCTAGCAGAAATTGGGGTTAGAAAGTCTAGCAGAAATTGGGGTTAGGAAACCTAGCAGAAATTGGGGTTTGAAACCCTAGCAGAAAATTGGGTTGGAAACACTGGCAGAAATTGGGGTTAGAAACCGTAGCAGAAATTGGCGTTAGAAACCATAGCATAAATTGGGTTTAGAAACTCTAGCAGAAAATGGGTTTGGAAACCCTAGCAGAAAATAGGGTTGGAAACCCAGCAGAAATTGAAGTAAGAAACCATAGCAGAAATTGGGGTTAGAAACCCTAGCGAACAGTAGTGCTTTAAACTCTATAGCAGGTTGGGGTTAGAAAACCTAGCGTAAAATCGGGCTTTAAACTGTATAGCAGGTTAGGCTTAGAAACCCTAGCAAAAATTGGGTTTAGAAACCCTAGCAGAATTTAGGGTTATAAACTTTATCAGAAATTGGGGTTAGAACCACTACCAGAAAATGGGGTTAGAAACCCTAGCGAAAAATGCGTCTTTAAAGTCAATCGCAGGTTGGCGTTAGAAACCCTAGGAGAAATTGGGTTTAGAAACCCTAGAGAAATTGGGGTTAGAAACCCTATGAGGAAATGGGTTTAGAAACCCTATCGAAAAATCCGGCTTTCAAGTCTATCGCACGTTGGGATTCGAAATCCTAGCAGAATATGGCTTTACAAGCCATAGCAGAAATTGAGGTTAAAAATCCTAGCTAACAGTTGGGATTTAAACTCTATAGCAGGTTGGGTTTAGAAACCCTAGCAGAAATTGGGGTTAGAAACCGTAGCAGAAATTGGGGTTAGAAACCCTAGCGAACAGTAGTGCTTTAAACTCTATAGCAGGTTGTGGTTAGAAACCCTAACGAAAAGTCGGTCTTTAAACTTTATAGCAGCTTGGGGTTAGAAACCCTAGCAGAAATTGAGATTAGAAAACCTAGCGAAAAATCCGGCTTTAAAGTCATGGCAGGTTGGGGTTAGAAACCCCGGCAGAAATTAGGGTTAGAAACCCTAGCAGAAAATGGGGTTAGAAACCCTAGCAGAAAATGGGGTTGGAAAGACTATCAGAAAATGGGGTTTGAAACCATAGCGAAAAATCGGGCTTTAAACTGTATGGCAGGTTGGGGTTAGAAACCCTAGCAGAAATTGGCGTTAGAAACCATAGCAGAAATTGGGGTTTGAAACCCTATCGAAAAATCCGACTTTAACCTGTATCGCAGGTTGGGATTAGAAACCGTAGCAGAAATTGGGGTTAGAAACCTTAGCAGAAATTGGGGTTGCAAACCGTAGCAGAAATTGGGGTTAGAAACCCTAGCCAACAGTTGGGAATTATACTCTATAGCAGGTTGGGTTTAGAAATCCTAGAAGAAATTGGGGTTAGAAACCGTAGCAGAAATTGGGGTTAGAAACCCTAGCGAACAGTAGTGCTTTAAACTCTATAGCAGGTTTTGGTTAGAAACCCTAGCAGAAATTGTGATTAGAAACCCTAGCGAAAATTCCGTCTTTCAAGTCTATCGAAGGTTGGGGTTAAAAACCCCAGCAGAAATTCATGTTAGAAACCATAGCAGAAATTGGGGTTAGAAACCGTAGCAGAAATTGGGGTTAGAAACCCTAGCGAGCAGTAGTGCTTTAAACTCTATAGCAGCTTGTGGTTAGAAACCCTAGCAGAAATTGTGATTAGAAACCCTAGCGAAAATTCCGGCTTTAAAGTCATCGCAGGTTGGGGTTAGAAACCCTGGCAGAAATTAGGGTTAGAAACCCTAGCAGGAAATGGGGTTAGAAACCCTAGCAGAAAATGTGGTTGGAAACGCTATCAGAAAATGGGGTTTGAAACCCTATCGAGAAATCCGGCTTTCAAATCTATCGCAGGTTGGGGTTAGAAACCCTAGCAGAAATTGGTGTGAGAAACCATAGCAGAAATTGGGGTTAGAAACCCTAGCCAACAGTTGGGATTTAAACTCTATATCAGGTTGGATTTAGAAACCGTAGCAGAAATTGGGTTTAGAAACCGTATCGAACAGTAGTACTTTAAACTCTATAGCAGGTTGTGGTTAGAAACCCTAACGAAAAGTCGGTCTTTAAACTGTATAGCAGCTTGAGGTTAGAAACCCTAGCAGAAATTGTGATTAGAAACCCTAGCCAAAATTCCGGCTTTAAAGTCATCGCAGGTTGGGGTTAGAAACCCTGGCAGAAATTAGGGTTAGAAACCCTAGCAGAAAATGGGGTTAGAAACCCTAGCAGAAAATGGGGTTGGAAACGCTATCAGAAAATGGGGTTTGAAACCCTATCGAGAAATCCGGCTTTCAAATCTATCGCAGGTTGGGGTTAGAAACCCTAGCAGAAATTGGTGTTAGAACCCATAGCAGAAATTGGGGTTAGAAACCCTAGCCAACAGTTGGGATTTACACTCTATATCAGGTTGGGTTTAGAAACTGTAGTAGAAATTGTGGTTAGAAACCGTATCAGAAATTGGGGTTAGAAACCCTAGCGAACAGTAGTGCTTTAAACTCTATAGCAGGTTTTGGTTAGAAACCCTAGCGAAAAATCGGGCTTTGAACTTCATGGCAGGTTGGGGTTAGAAACCCTAGCAGAAATTGGGGTTAGAAACTCTAGCAGAAAATGGGGTTAGAAACCTTAGCAGAAATTGACGTTAGAAACCATAGCAGAAACTGGGGTTTGAAACCCTATCGAAAAATCCAGTTTTCAACTCTATCGCAGGTTGGGATTAAAAACCCTAGCAGAAATTGGGGTTAGAAACTCTAGCAGAAAATGGGGTTGCAAACCCTAGCAGAAATTGGGGTTAGAAACCATAGCAGAAACTGGGGTTAGAAAGCCTACCGAACAGTAGTGCTTTAAACTATAAAGTAGGTTGGGGCTAGAAACCCTAGCGAAAAATCCGGCTTTCAAGTCTATCGCAGGTTGGGGTTACAAACCCTAACAGAATATGGCTTTAGAAGCCATAGCAGAAAGTGAGGTTAAAAACCCTAGCTAACAGTTGGGATTTAAACTCTATAGCAAGTTGGGTTTAGAAACCCTAGCAGAAATTGGGGTTGGAAACCGTAGCAGAAATTGGGGTTAGAAACCCTAGCGAACAGTAGTGCTTTAAACACTATAGCAGGTTGTGGTTAGAAACCCTAACGAAAAGTCGGTCTTTAAACTTTATAGCAGCTTGGGGTTAGAAACCCTAGCAGAAATTGAGATTAGAAAACCTAGCGAAAAATCAGGCTTTAAAGTCATGGCAGGTTGGGGTTAGAAACCCCGGCAGAAATTAGGGTTAGAAACCCTAGCAGAAAATGGGGTTAGAAACCCTAGCAGAAAAAGGGGTTGGAAAGACTATCAGAAAATGGGGTTTGAAACCATAGCGAAAAATCGGGCTTTAAACTGTATGGCAGGTTGGGGTTAGAAACCCTAGCAGAAATTGGCGTTAGAAACCATAGCAGAAATTGGGGTTTGAAACCCTATCGAAAAATCCGACTTTAACCTGTATCGCAGGTTGGGATTAGAAACCGTAGCAGAAATTGGGGTTAGAAACCTTAGCAGAAATTGGGGTTGGAAACCGTAGCAGAAATTGGAGTTAGAAACCCTAGCCAACAGTTGGGATTTAAACTCTATAGCAGGTTTTGGTTAGAAACCCTAGCGAAAAATCGGGCATTAAACTGTATGGCAGGTTGGGGTTAGAAACCGTAGATGAAATTGGGGTTAGAAACCGTAGCAGAAATTGGGGTTAGAAACCCTAGCGAACAGTAGTGCTTTAAACTCTATAGCAGGTTTTGGTTAGAAACCCTAGCGAAAAATCGGGCTTTAAACTGCATGGCATGTTGGGGTTAGAAACCCTAGCAGAAATTGGCGTTAGAAACCATAGCAGAAACTGGGGTTTGAAACCCTATCGAAAAATCCGGTTTTCAACTCTATCGCAGGTTGGGATTAGAAACCCTAGCAGAAATTGGGGTTAGAAACTCTAGCAGAAAATGGGGTTTGAAACCCTAGCAGAAATTGGGGTTAGAAACCATAGCAGAAATTGGGGTTAGAAAGCCTAGCGAACAGTAGTGCTTTAAACTCTAAAGTAGGTTGAGGTTAGAAACGATAGCGAAAAATCCGGCTTTCAAATCTAAGGCAGGTTGGGGTTACAAACCCTAGCAGAAATTGGTGTTAGAAGCCATAGCAGAAATTGGGGTTAAAAACCCTAGCCAACAGTAGGGATTTAAACTCTATAGCAGGTTGGGTTTAGAAACCCTAGCAGAAATTGGGTTTAGAAACCGTAGCAGAAATTGGGGTTAGAAACCCTAACGAACAGTAGTACTTTAAACTCTACAGCAGGTTGTGGTTAGAAACCCTAACGAAAAGTCGGTCTTTAAACTGTATAGCAGCTTGGGGTTAGAAACCGTAGCAGAAATTAGGCTTAGAAACTTTACCAGAAATTGAGGTTAGAAACCATAGCAGAAAATGGTGTTAGAAACACTATCAGAAAATGGGGTTAGAAACCCTATCGAAAAATGCGGCTTTCAAGTCTATCGCAGGTTGGGTTTAGAAACCTTAGCAGAAATTTGGGTTAGAAACCCTAGCGAGCAGTAGTGCTTTAAACTCCATAGCAGGTTTTGGTTAGAAACTCTAGCGAAAAATACGGCTTTAAAGTCATCGCAGGTTGGGGTTAGAAACCCTGGCAGAAATTAGGGTTAGAAACCCTACCAGAAAATGGGGTTAGAAACCCTAGCAGAAAATGGTGTTAGAAACACAATCAGAAAATGGTGTTTAAAACCCTATCGAAAAATCCGGCTTTCAAATCTATCGCAGGTTGGGGTTAGAAACCCTAGCAGACATTGGTGTTAGAAACCATAGCAGAAATTGGGGTTAGAAACCCTAGCCAACAGTTGGGATTTAAACTCTATAGCAGGTCTGGTTTAGAAACCCTCGCAGAAATTGGGTTTAGAAACCCTAGCAGAAATTGGGGTTAGAAACCGTAGCAGAAATTGGGGTTAGAAACCCTAGCGAGCAGTCGTGCTTTAAACTCTATAGCAGGTTGGGCTTAGAAACCCTAGCAAAAAATCGGGCTTTAAACTGTATGGCAGGTTGGGGTTAGAAAATCTAGCCAATATTGGGATAAGGAACCCTAGTAGAAATTGGGGTTAGAAACCCTAGCAGAAATTGGCGTTAGAAACCAAAGCAGAAATTGGGGTTTGAAACCGTATCGAAAAATACGGCTTTCAAGTCTATCGCAGGTTGGGATTAAAAACCCTAGCAGAAATTGAGGTTAGAAACTTTCGCAGAAAATGGGGTTGGAAATCCTAGCAGAAATTGGTGTTAGAAACCATAGCAGAAATTGGCGTTAGAAACCATAGCAGAAATTGGGGTTTGAAACCCTATCGATAAATAAGGCTTTCAAGTCTATCGCAGATTGGAGTTAAAAACCCTTACAGAAATTGGCGTTAGAAACCATAGCAGAAATTGGGGTTTGAAACCCTATCGATAAATAAGGCTTTCAAGTCTATCGCAGATTGGAGTTAAAAACCCTTACAGAAATTGGTGTTAGAAACAATAGCAGAAATTGGGGTTAGAAACCCTAGCCAACAGTTGGAAATTAAACTCTATAGCAGGTTGGGGTTAGAAACCCTAGCGAAAAATCGGTCTTTAAACTGTATAACAGGTTGGGGTTAGAAACCCTAGCAGAAATTAGGTTTAGAAACTTTACCAGAAATTGGGGTTAGAAACCATAGCAGAAAATGGCGTTAGAAACACTATCAGAAAATGGGGTTAGAAACCCTATCGAAAAATGCGGCTTTCAAAACTATCGCAGGTTGGGGTTAGAAACCATAGCAGAAATTGGTGTTAGAAACCCTAGCCAACAGTTGGGATTTAAACTCTATAGCAGGTTGGGTTTAGAAACCTTAGCCGAAATTTGGGTTAGAAACCCTAGCGAGCAGTAGTGCTTTAAACTCTATAGCAGGTTTTGGTTAGAAACCCTAGCAGAAATTGGGATTAGAAACCTTATCAGAAATTGGGGTTAAAAACCCTAGCCAACAGTTGGGATTTAAACTCTATAGAAGGTTGGGGTTAGAAACCCTAGTGAAAAATCGGGCTTTAAACTGTATGGCAGGTTGCGGTTAGAAACCCTAGCAGATATTGGCGTTAGAAACCATAGCAGAAATTGAAGTTTGAAACCCTATCGAAAAATCCGGTTTTTATCTCCATCGCAGGTTGGGGTTAGAAAACCTAGCAGAAATTGATGTAAGAAACCATAGCAGAAATTGGGGTTAAATATCCTAGCCAACAGTTGGGATTTAAACTCTATGGCAGGTTGGGTTTAGAAACCCTAGCAGAAATTGGGGTTAGAAACCGTAGCAGAAATTGGGGTTAGAAAACCTAGCAAAATGTAGTGCTTTAAACTCTATAGCAGGTTTTGGTTAGAAACCCTAGCGAAAAATCGGGCTTTAAACTGTATGGCAGGATGGTGTTAGAAACCCTAGCAGAAATTGGCGTTAAGAACCCTAGCAGAAATCTGGGTTTGAAACCCTAGCGAAAAATCCGTCTTTCAAGTCTATCGCAGGTTGGGGTTAGAAACCCTAGCAGAAATTGGTGTTAGAAACCATAGCAGAAATTGGGGTAACCCCTAGCCAACAGTTGGGATTTAAACTCTATAGCAGGTTGGGTTTAGAAACCGTACCAGAATTTGGGGTTAGAAACCCTGGCAGAAATTAGGGTTAGAAACCCTAGCAGAAAATGGGGTTAGAAACCCTAGCAGAAAATGGGATTAGAAACACTATCAGAAAATGGTGTTTAAAACCCTATCGAAAAATCCGGCTTTCAAATCTATAGCAGGTTGGGGTTAGAAACACCAGCAGAAATTGGTATTAGATACCATAGCAGAAATTGGGGTTAGAAACCCTAGCCAACAGTTGGGATTTAAACTCTATAGCAGGTTAGGGTTAGAAACCCTAGAAGAATTGGGGTTAGAAACCCTACCGAACAGTAGTGCTTTAAACTCTATGGCAGATTGGGGTTAGAAAGCCTAGCAGAAATTGGGGTTAGAAACCCTAGCAGAAAATGGGAATAGAAACCATAGCAGAAATTGGGGTTAGAAACCCTACCGAACAGTAGTGGTTTAAACTCTATGGCAGATTGGGGTTAGAAAGCCTAGCAGAAATTGGGGTTAGAAACCCTAGCAGAAATTGTGTTTAAAAACCCTAGCAGAAAATGGGGTTAGAAACACTATCAGAAAATGGGGTTAGAAACCCTATTGAAAAATGCGGCTTTCAAAACTATCGCAGGTTGGGGTTAGAAACCCTGGCAGAAATTAGGGTTAGAAACCCTAGCAGAAAATGGGAATAGAAACCATAGCAGAAATTGGGGTTAGAAACCCTAGCGAAGAGTAGTGCTTTAAACTCTATAGCAGTTTGGGGTTTAAAACCGTATCGAAAAATCCGGCTTCAACCTCTATCGCAGGTTGGGGTTAGAAGCCATAGCAGAAATTGGGGTTAGAAACGCTAGCAGAAATTGAGGTTGGAAACCGTATCAGAAATTGGGGTTAGAAACTATAGCAGAAATTGGCGTTAGAAACCATAGCAGCAATAGGGGTTTGAAACCTTATCGAAAAATCCGTTTTTCAACTCTATCGCAGGTTGGGATTAGAAACCCTCGCAGAAATTGGGATTAGAAACCCAATCAGAAATTGCGGTTAGAAACCCTAGCAGAAATTGGGGTTAGAAACCCTAGCGAGCAGTAGTGCTTTAAACTCTATAGCAGGTTGGGCTTAGAATCCCTAGCGAAAAATCGGGCTTTAAACTGTATGGCAGGTTGGGTTAGAAAATCTAGCCGAAATTGGGGTAAGGAACCCTAGCAGAAATTGGGGTTTGAAACCCTATCGAAAAATCCAGTTTTCAACTATTTCGCAGGTTGGGGTTAAAAACCCTAGCAGAAATTGGCGTTAGAAACCATAGCAGAAAATGGTTTTAGAAACCCTGTCGAAAAATGCGGCTTTAAAGTCATCGCAGGTAGGGTTTAGAAACCCTGGCAGAAATTAGGGTTAGAAACCCTACCAGAAAATAGGGTTAGAAACCCTAGCAGAAAATGGGGTTAGAAACACTATCAGAAAATGGGGTTTGAAACCCTATCGAAAAATCCGGCTTTCAAATCTATCGCAGGTTGGGGTTAGAAACCCTAGCAAAAATTGGTGTTAGAAACCATAGAAGAAATTGGGGTTAGAAACCCTGGCAGAAATAGGGGTTAGGAACCCTAGCAGAAATTGGGGTTTGAAACCCTAGCGAAAAGTCGGTCTTTAAACTGTATAGCAGCTTGGGGTTAGAAACCCTAGCAGAAATTGTGATTAGAAACACTAGCGAAAAATCCGGCTTTAAAGTCATCGCAGGTTGGGGTTAGAAACCCTGGAAGAAATTAGGGTTAGAAACCCTAGCAGAAAATGGGGTTAGAAACCCTAGCAGAAAATGGTGTTAGAAACACTATCAGAAAATGGTGTTTAAAACCCTATCGAAAAATCCGGCTTTCAAATGTATCGCAGGTTGGGGTTAGAAACCCTAGCAGACATTGGTGTTAGAAACCATAGCAGAAATTGGGGTTAGAAACCCTAGCCAACAGTTGGGATTTAAACTCTATAGCAGGTCTGGTTTAGAAACCCTCGCAGAAATTGGGTTTAGAAACCCTAGCAGAAATTGGGGTTAGAAACCGTAGCAGAAATTGGGGTTAGAAACCCTAGCGAGCAGTCGTGCTTTAAACTCTATAGCAGGTTGGGCTTAGAAACCCTAGCAAAAAATCGGGCTTTAAACTGTATGGCAGGTTGGGGTTAGAAAATCTAGCCAATATTGGGATAAGGAACCCTAGTAGAAATTGGGGTTTGAAACCCTATCGAAAAATCCAGTTTTCAACTATTTCGCAGGTTGGGGTTAAAAACCCTAGCAGAAATTGGCGTTAGAAACCATAGCAGAAAATGGTTTTAGAAACCCTATCGAAAAATGCGGCTTTAAAGTCATCGCAGGTTGGGGTTAGAAACCCTGGCAGAAATTAGGGTTAGAAACCCTACCAGAAAATGGGGTTAGAAACCCTAGCAGAAAATGGGGTTAGAAACACTATCACAAAATGAGGTTTGAAACCCTATCGAAAAATCCGGCTTTCACATCTGTCGCAGGTTCGGGTTAGAAACACTAGCAGAAATTGGTGTTAGAAACCATAGCAGAAATTGGGGTTAGAAACCCTAGCCAAAAGTTGGGAATTATACTCTATAGCAGGTTGGGTTTAGAAACCCTAGCAGAAATTGGGGTTAGAAACCGTAGCAGAAATTGGGGTTAGAAACCCTAGCGAAGAGTAGTGCTTTAAACTCTATAGCAGTTTGGGGTTAGAAACCTTAGCAGAAATTGGCGTTAGAAACCATAGCAGCAAATGGTTTTAGAAACCCTATCTATAAAATGCGGCTTTAAAGTCATCGCAGGTTGAGGTTAGAAACCCTAGCAGAAATTAGGGTTAGAAACCCTACCAGAAAATGGGGTTAGAAACCCTAGCAGAAAATGGGGTTAGAAACACTATCAGAAAATGGGGTTTGAATCCCTTTCGAAAAATCCGGCTTTAAAATCTAATCGCAGGTTGGGGTTAGAAACCGTAGCAGAAATTGGGGTTAGAAACCCTAGCAGAAAATGGGGTTGGAAACCGTAGCAGAAATTGGGGTTAGAAACCCTAGCAGAAAATGGGGTTGGAAACCGTAGCAGAAATTGGGGTTAGAAACAATAGCAGAAATTGGCGTTAGAAACAATAGCAGAAATAGGGTTTTGAAACTCTAGCAGAAAATGGGGTTTGAAAACCTAGCAGAAATTGGGTTAGAAACCCTAGCAGAAATTGGGGTTAGAAACCGTAGCAAAAATTGGGGTTAGAAACCCTAGCGAAAAATCGGGCTTTAAACTGTATGGCAGGTTGGGGTTAGAAAATCTAGCAGAAATTGGGGTTAGGAACCCTTGCAGAAATTCGGATTTGAAAATCTATCGAAAAATCCAGTTTTCAACTATATCGCAGGTTGGGGTTAAAAACCCTAGCAGAAATTGGCGTTAGAAACCATAGCAGAAAATGGTTTTAGAAACCCTATCGAAAAATGCGGCTTTCAAGTATATCGCAGGTTGGGGTTAGAAACCCTAGCAGAAATTGGTGTTAGAAACCATAGCAGAAGTTGGGCATAGAAACCCTAGCCAACAGTTGGGATTTAAACTGTATAGCAGGTTGGCTTTAGAAACCCTAGCAGAAATTGTGGTTAGAAACCGTAACAGAAATTGGGGTTAGAAACTGTATCAGAAAATGGGGTTGGAAACCCTAGCAGAAATTGGGGTTAGAAACCCTAGCAAAAAATGGGGTTGGAAACCGTAGCACAAATTGGGGTTAGAAACCAATGCAGAAATTGGCGTTAGAAACCATAGCAGAAATAGTGGATTGAAACCCTATCGAAAAATCCGGTTTTAAACTCTATCGCAGGTTGGGATTAGAAACCCTTGTAGAAATTGGGTTTACAAACCCTAGCAGAAATTCGGGTTAGAAACCGTAGCAGAAATTGGAGTTAGAAACCCTAAGCGAGCAGTAGTGCTTTAAACTCTATAGCAGGTTGGGGTTAGAAACCCTAGCAGAAATTATGCTTAGAAAGTTTAAGCAGAAATTGAGGTTAGAAACCCTAGCCAACAGTTGGGATTTAAACTCTATAGAAGGTTGGGGTTAGAAACCCTAGTGAAAAATCGGGCTTTAAACTCTATGGCAGGTTGGGGTTAGAAACCCTAGCAGAAATTGGGGTTAGAAACCCTAGCGAAAAATCGTTCTTTAAACCGTATAACAGGTTGGCGTTGGAAACCCTAGCAGAAATTAGGCTTAGAAACTTTAGCAGAAACTGGGGTTAGAAACCCTAGCCAACAGTTGGGATTTAAACTCTATAGCAGGTTGGGTTTAGAAACCGTAGCAGAAATTGGGGTTAGAAACCCTAGCAGAAATTGGGGTTTGCAAACCCTAGCCAACAGTTGGGATTTAAACTCTATAGCAGTTTGGGGTTAGAAACCCTAGTGAAAAATCGGGCTTTAGACTCTATGGCAGGTTGGGGTTAGAAACCCTAGCAGAAATTGGGGTTAGAAACCGTAGAAAAAATTGGGGTTAGAAACCCTAGCGAGCAGTAGTGCTTTAAACTCTATAGCAGGTTGGGGTTAGAAACCCTAGCGAAAAATCGGGCTTTAAACTGTATGGCAGGTTGGGGTTAGAAAATCTAGCAGAAATTGGGGTTAGGAACCCTAGCAGAAATTGGGGTTTGAAAATCTATCGAAAAATCCAGTTTTCAACTATATCGCAGATTGGGGTTAAAAACCCTAGCAGAAATTGGCGTTAGAAACCATAGTAGAAAATGTTTTTAGAAACCCTATCGAAAAATGCGGCTTTCAAGTATATCGCAGGTTGGGGTTAGAAACCCTAGCAGAACTTGGTGTTAGAAACCATAGCAGAAATTGGGGTTAGAAACTCTAGCTGAAATTGGGGTTAGAAACCGTAGCGAACAGTAGTGCTTTAAACTCTATAGCAGGTTTTTAGTTAGAAACCATAGCGAAAAATCGGGCATTAAACTGTATGGCCGGTTGGGGTTAGAAAGTCTAGCAGAAATTGGGGTTAGAAAACCTATCAGAAATTGTGGTTAGAAACCCTAGCAAAAAGTCGGTCTTTAAACTGTATACTAGCTTGGGGTTAGAAACCCTAGCAGAAATTGGGATTAGAAACTCTATCGAAAATTCCGGCTTTCAAGTCTATCGCAGGTTGGGGTTAGAAACCCTGGAGGAAATTGGGGTTAGAAACCCTAGCAGAAAATGGGGTTAGAACCCCTAGCAGAAAATGGTGTTAGAAACACTATCAGAAAATGGGGTTTGAAACCCTATCGAAAAATCAGGCTTTCAAATCTGACGCAGGTTGGGTTTAGAAACCCTAGCAGAAATTGGTGTTAGAAACCATAGCAGAAATAGGGGTTTGAAACCCTAGCAAACAGTTGGGATTTAAACTCTATAGCAGTTTGGGGTTAGAAAACTAGTGAAAAATCGGGCTTTAAACTCTATGGAAGGTTGGGGTTAGAAACCCTAGTTGAAATTGGGGTTAGAAACCCTAGCGAAAAATCGTTCTTTAAACCGTATAACAGGTTGACGTTGGAAACCCTAGCAGACATTAGGCTTAGAAACTTTAGCAGAAATTCAGGTTAGAAACCCTAGCCAACAGTTGGGATTTAAACTCTATAGAAGGTTGGGGTTAGAAACCCTAGTGAAAAATCGGGCTTTAAACTCTATGGAAGGTTGGGGTTAGAAACCCTAGTTGAAATTGGGGTTAGAAACCCTAGCGAAAAATCGTTCTTTAAACCGTATAACAGGTTGACGTTGGAAACCCTAGCAGACATTAGGCTTAGAGACTTTAGCAGAATTTGGGGTTAGAAACCATAGCAGAAAATGGGCTTAGAAACACTATCAGAAAATGTGGTTAGAAACCCTATCAAAAAATGCGGCTTTAGGTCTATCGGAGGTATGGGTTAGAAACCCTATCAGAAATTGGTGTTAGAAACCATATCAGAAATTGGGGTTAGAAACCCTAGCCAACAGTCGTTCTTTAAACTCTATACCAGGTTGGGTTTAGAAACCGTAGCAGAAATTGGGGTTAGAAACCCTAGCGAGCAGTAGTGCTTTAAACTCTATAGCAGGTTGGGGTTAGAAACCCTAGCGAAAAATCGGGCATTAAACTGTATGGCAGGTTGGGGTTAGAAAGTCTAGCAGAAATTGGGGTTAGAAACCCTAGCAGAAATTGTGGTTAGAAACCCTAGCAAAAAGTCGGTCTTTAAACTGTATAGCAACTTGGGGTTAGAAACCCTAGCAGAAATTGGGGTTAGAAACCGTAGCGAACAGTAGTGCTTTAAACTCTATAGCAGGTTTTTAGTTAGAAACCCTAGCGAAAAATCGGGCATTAAACTGTATGGCAGGTTGGGGTTAGAAAGTCTAGCAGAAATTGGGGTTAGAAACCCTAGCAGAAATTATGGTTAGAATCCCTAGCGAAAAGTCGGTCTTTAAACTGTATAGCAGCTTGGGGTTAGAAACCCTAGCAGAAATTGGGATTAGAAACTCTATCGAAAAATCCGGCTTTCAAGTCTATCGCAGGTTGGGGTTAGAAACCCTGGAAGAAATTGGGGTTAGAAACCCTAGCATAAAATGGGGTTAGAACCCCTAGCAGAAAATGGGGTTAGAAACACTATCACAAAATGGGGTTTGAAACCCTATCGAAAAATCCGGTTTTCAACTCTATCGCAGGTTGGGATTAGAAACCCTCGTAGAAATTGGGTTTAGAAACCCTAGCAGAAATTGGGGTTTGAAACCCTAGCCAACAGTTGGGATTTAAACTCTATAGCAGTTTGGGGTTAGAAACCCTAGTGAAAAATCGGGCTTTAGACTCTATGGCAGGTTGGGGTTAGAAACCCTAGCAGAAATTGGGGTTAGAAACCGTAGCAAAAACTGGGGTTAGAAACCCTAGCGAGCAGTAGTGCTTTAAACTCTATAGCAGGTTGGGGTTAGAAACCCTAGCGAAAAATCGGGCTTTAAACTGTATGGCAGGTTGGTGTTAGAAACCCTAGCAGAAATTGGTGTTAGAAACCATAGCAGAAATTGGGGTTAGAAACCCTAGCCAACAGTTGGGAATTAAACTCTATAGCAGGTTAGGGTTAGAAACCATATCGAAAAATGCGGCTTTCAAGTATATCGCAGGTTGGGGATAGAAATCCTGGAAGAAATTGGGGTTAGAAACCCTAGCAGAAAATGGGGTAAGAACCCCTAGCAGAAAATGGGGTAAGAAACACTATCCGAAAATGGCATTTGAAACCCTATCGAAAAATCCGGCTTTCAAATCTATCGCAGGTTGGGTTTAGAAACCCTAGCATATATTGGGATTAGAAAACCTAGCAGAAATTGGGGTTAGAAACCCTAGCAGAAATTGGTGTTAGAAACCATAGCAGAAATAGGGGTTTGAAACCCTAGCCAACAGTTGGGATTTAAACTCTATAGCAGTTTGGGGTTAGAAACCCTAGTGAAAAATCGGGCTTTAGACTCTATGGCAGGTTGGGGTTAGAAACCCTAGCAGAAATTGGGGTTAGAAACCGTAGCAAAAATTGGGGTTAGAAACCCTTGCGAGCAGTAGTGCTTTAAACTCTATAGCAGGTTGGGGTTAGAAACCCTAGCGAAAAATCCGGCTTTCAAGTTTATCGCAGGTTGGGGTTAGAAACCCTAGCAGAAATTGGGGTTAGAAACCCTAGCGAAAAATCGTTCTTTAAACCGTATAACAGGCAGGGGGTTAGAAACCCTAGCAGAAATTAGGCTTAGAAACTTAAGCAGAAATTGGGGTTAGAAACCATAGCAGAAAATGGGGTTAGAAACACTATCAGAAAATGAGGTTAGAAACCCTATCGAAAAATGCGGCTTTAGGTCTATCGGAGGTTGGGGTTAGAAACCCTATCAGAAATTGGTGTTAGAAACCATATCAGAAATTGGGGTTAGAAACCCTAGCCAACAGTTGGGATTTAAACTCTATAGCAGGTTGGGTTTAGTAACCGTAGGAGAAATTGGGGTAAGAAAAAGTAGCAGAAATTGGGGTTAGAAACCCTAGCGAAAAATACGGCTTTAAAGTCTACATCATGATGGTGTTAGATACCCTAGCAGAAATTGGGGTTAGAAACCCTAGCAGAAAATGGGGTTAGAAACACTATCAGAAAATGAGGTTAGAAACCCTATCGAGAAATGCGGCTTTAGGTCTATCGGAGGTTGGGGTTAGATACCCTAGCAGAAATTGGGGTTAGAAACCCTAGCGAACAGTAGTGCTTTAAACTCTATAGCAGGTTTTGGTTAGAAACCCTAGCGAAAAATCGGGCTTTAAACTGTATGGCAGGTTGGGGTTAGAAAGTCTAGCAGAAATTGGGGTTAGAAACCCTATTAGAAATTGTGGTTAGAAACCCAAGCGAAAAGTCGATCTTTAAACTGTATAGCAGCTTGGGGTTAGAAACCCTAGCAGAAATTGGGATTAGAAACCCTATCGAAAAATCCGGCTTTCAAGTCTATCGCAGGTTTGGGTTAGAAACCCTGGAAGAAATTGGTGTTAGAAACCCTAGCAGAAATTGGTGTTAGAAACCATAGCAGAAATTGGGGTTAGAAACACTAGCCAACGGTTGGGATTTAAAGTGTATGGCAGGTTGGTTTTAGAAACCCTATCAGAAATTGGGCTTAGAAACCGTAGCAGAAATTGGGGTGAGAAACCCTAGATATAATTGGGGTTAGAAACCATAGCAGAAATTTTGGTTAGAAACCCTAGCAAACAGTTGGGATTTAAACTCTATAGCCGGTTTGGTTTAGAAACCCTACCAGAAATTGGGATTAGAAACCCTAGCGAACAGTAGTGCTTTAAACTCTATAGCAGGTTTTGGTTAGAAACCCTAGCAAAAAATCGGGCTTTAAACTCTATGGCAGGTTGGGGTTAGAAACCGTAGCATAAATTGGGGTTAGAAACCTTAGCAGAAATTGGGGTTAGAAACCCTAGCAGAAATTGGGGTTAAAAACACTAGCAGAAATTGGGGTTAGAAACCGTAGCAGAAATTGGGGTTAGAAACCCTAGCGAAAAATCCGGCTTTGAAGTCTATCGCAGGTTGGGGTTAGTTATCCCATCAGAAATTGGGGTTAGAAACCCAAGCAGAAATTGGGGTTAGAAACCCTAGCGAAAAATCGTTCTTTATACTGTATAACAGGTTGGGGTTAGAAACCCTAGAAGTAATTGGGGTTAGAAACCATAGCAGAAATTGGGGTTAAAAACCCTAGCCAACAGTTGGGATTTAAACTCTATAGCAGGTTGGGTTTAGAAAGCCTACCAGAAATTGGGGTTAGAAACCGTAGAAGAAATTGGTGTTAGATACCGTAGCGAACAGTAGTGCTTTAAACTCTATAGGTAGGTTTTGGTTGGAAACCCTAGCGAAAAATCGTGCTTTAAACTGTATGGCAGGTTGGGGTTAGAAACCCTATAAGAAATTGCCGTTAGAAACCATAGCAGAAATTGGGGTTTGAAACCCTATCGAAAAATCCGGCTTTAACCTCTATCGCAGGTTGGGATTAGAAACCGTAGCAGAAATTATGTTTAGAAACCCTATAAGAAACTGGCGTTAGAAACCATAGCAGAAATTGGGGTTTGAAACCCTATCCAAAAATCCGGTTTTAACCTCTATCGCAGGTTGGGATTACAAACCGTAGCAGAGATTGGGGTTAAAAACCCTAGCAGAAATTGGCGTTAAAAACCATAGCAGAAAATGGGGTTAGAAACCCTATCGAAAAATGCGGCTTGCAAGTCTATCGCAAGTTGGGGTTAGAAACCCTAGCAGAAATTGGTGTTAGAAACCATAGCAGAAATCGGGGTTAGAAACCCTAGCCAAGGGTTGGGATTTAAAGTGTATGGCAGGTTGGGTTTAGAAACCCTATCAGAAATTGGGCTTAGAAACCGTAGCAGAAATTGGGGTTAGAAACCCTCGCGAAAAATCGTTCTTTAAACTGTATAACAGGTTGGGGTTAGAAACCCTAGCAGTAATTGGGGTTAGAAACCATAACAGAAATTTGGGTTAGAAACACTAGCCAACAGTTGGGATTTAAACTCTATAGCAGGTTGGGTTTAGAAACCCTACCAGAAATTGGGGTTAGAAACCCTAGCGAACAGTAGTGCTTTAAACTCTATAGCAGGTTTTGGTTAGAAACCCTAGCGAAAAATCGGGCTTTAAACTGTATGGCAGGTTGGGGTTAGAAACCCTAGCAGAAATTGGGGTTAGAAACCCATAGCAGAAATTCGGTTTAAAAACACTAGCCGAAGTTGGGGTTAGAAACCGTAGCAGAAATTGGGGTTAGAAACCCTAGCGAAAAATCCGGCTTTGAAGTCTATCGCAGGTTGGGGTTAGTTACCCTAGCAGAAATTGGGCTTAGAAACCCTAGCAGAAATTGGGGTTAGAAACCATAGTGAAAAATCGTTCTTTATACTGTATAACAGGTTCGGGTTAGAAACCCAGGAAGTAATTGGGGTTAGAAACCATAGCAGAAATTGGGGATAGAAACCATAGCCAACAGTTGGGATTTAAACTCTATAGCAGGTTGGGTTTAGAAACCCTACCAGAAATTGGGGTTAGAAACCGTAGAAGAAATTGGGGTTAGATACCGTAGCGAACAGTAGTGCTTTAAACTCTATAGCAGGTTTTGGTTAGAAACCCTAGCGAGAAATCGTGCTTTAAACTGTATGGCAGGTTGGGGTTAGAAAGCCTAGCAGCAATAGCCGTTAGAAACCATAGCAGAAATTGGGGTTTGAAACCCTATCGAAAAATCCGGTTTTAACCTCTATCGCAGGTTTGGATTACAAACCGTAGCAGAGATTGGATTTAAAAACCCTAGCAGAAATTGGCGTTAGAAACCATAGCAGAAAATAGGGTTAGAAACCCTAGCGAAAAAGCGTTCTTTATACTGTATAACAGGTTGGGGTTAGAAACCCTAGCAGAAATTGGTGTTAGAAACCATAGCAGAAATTGTGGTTAGAAACCCTAGACAACAGTTGGGATTTAAACTGTATTGCAGGTTGGGTTTAGAAACCCTGGCAGAAATTGGGGTTAGAAACCCTAGCAAAAAATCGTTTTTTAAACCGTATAACAGGTTGGGGTTAGAAACCCTAGCAGAAATTAGGCTTAGAAACTTGAGCAGAAATTGGGGTTAGAAACCATACCATAAAATGGGGTTAGAAACACTATCAGAAAATGGGGTTACAAACACTTTCGAAAAATGCGGCTTTAGGTCTATCGGAGG
The DNA here is from genome assembly GCF_029948245.1 of Actinia tenebrosa. Classification (NCBI taxonomy): domain Eukaryota; kingdom Metazoa; phylum Cnidaria; class Anthozoa; order Actiniaria; family Actiniidae; genus Actinia; species Actinia tenebrosa. Next base: position 28,649 of record NW_028292603.1, read on the forward strand.
TTGGGGTTAGAAACCCTATCAGAAATTGGTGTTAAAAACCATAGCAGAAATTGGGGTTAGATACCCTAGCCAACAGTTGGGATTTAGACTCTATAGCAGGTTGGGTTTAGAAACCCTAGTAGAAATTGGGGTTAAAAACACTAGCAGAAATTGGGGTTAGAAACCGTAGCAGAAATTGGGGTTAGAAACCCTAGCGAACAGTCGTGCTTTAAACTCTATAGCAGGTTGGGCTTAGAAACCCTAGCAGAAATTTAGGTTAGAAACCCTAGGGAAAAATCGTTCTTTAAACTGTATAGCAGGCTGGGGTTAGAAACCCTAGCAGTAAATGGGGTTAGAAACCATAGCAGAAATTTGGGTTAGAAACCCTAGCCAACAGTTGGGATTTAAACTCTATAGCAGGTTGGGTTTAGAAACCCTACCAGAAATTGGGGTTAGAAACCCTAGCGAACAGTAGTGCTTTAAACTCAATAGCAGGTTTTGGTTAGAAACCCTAGCGAATAATCGGGCTTTAAACTGTATGGCAGGTTGGGGTTAGAAACCCTAGCAGTAATTGGGGCTAGGAACCCTAGCAGAAATTGCGGTTTGAAACCCTATCGAAAAATCCGGCTTTACTATCTATCGCAGGTTGGGATTAGAAACCTTAGCAGAAATTGGGGTTAGAAACCCTAGCAGAAATTGGGGTTAAAAACACTAGCCGAAATTAATGTTAGAAACCGTAGCAGAAATTTAGGTTAGAAACCCTAGCGAAAAATCCGGCTTTGAAGTCTATCGCAGGTTGGGGTTAGTTACCCTAGCAGAAATTGGGCTTAGAAACACTAGCAGAAATTGGGCTTAGAAACCCTAGCGAAAAATCGTTCTTTATACTGTATAACAGGTTGGGGTTAGAAACCCTAGAAGTAATTGGGGTTAGAAACCATAGCAGAAATTTGGGTTAGAAACCCTAGCCAACAGTTGGGATTTAAACTCTATAGCAGGTTGGGTTTAGAAACCCTAGCAGAAATTGGGGTTAGAAACCGTAGTAGAAATTGGGGTTAGAAAACCTAGCTAACAGTAGTGCTTTAAACTCTATAGCAGGTTTTGGTTAAAAACCCTAGCGAAAAATTGTGCTTTAAACAGTATGGCAGGTTGGGGTTAGAAACCCTAGCAGAAATTGGGGTTAGAAACTCTAGCAGAAAATGGGGTTGGAAACCCTAGCAGAAATTGGGGTTAGAAATAATAGCAGAAATTGGGGTTAGAAAGCCTAGCGAATAGTAACGCTTTAAACTCTAAAGCAGGTTGGGGTTAGAAACCTTAGTGAAAAATCGGGCTTTAAACTCTATGGCAGGTTGGGTTAGAAACCCTAGCAGAAATTAGGCTTAGCAACTTTAGATGAAACTGGGGTTACAAACCATAGCAGAAAATGGGGTTAGAAACACTATCAGAAAATGGGGTTAGAAACCCTATCGAAAAAAGCGGCTTTCAAGTCTATCGGAGGTTGGGGTTAGAAACCCTAGCAGAAGTTGGGTTTAGAAACCCTAGCAGAAATTGGGGTTAGAAAACCTAGTAGAAATTGGGATTAGAAACCCTAGCCAACAGTCGGGCTTTAAACTCTATAGCAGGTTGGGTTGGAAATACTAGCAGAAATTGGGTTAAGAAACCGCAGGAGAAATTGGGGTTAGAAACCGTAGCAGAAATTGGTGTTAGAAACCGTAGCAGAAATTGGGGTTAGAAACCGTAGCGAGCAGTAGTGCTTTAAACTCTATAGCGGGTTGGGGTTAGAAACCCTAGCGAAAAATCGGGCATTAAACTGTATGGCCGGTTGGGGTTAGAAAGTCTAGCAGAAATTGGGGTTAGGAACCCTAACAGAAATTAGGGTTGGAAACCGTAGCAGAAATTGGGGTTAGCAACCCTAGCAAAAAATGGGGTTGGAAACCGTAGCAGAAATTGGGGTTAGAAACCCTAGCAGAAATTGGGGCTAGAAACCCTATCGAAAAATCGGGATTTAAACTGTATGGCAGGTTGGGGTTAGAAACCCTAGCAGAAATTAGGCTTAAAAACTTGACCAGAAATTGGGGTTAGAAACCATAGCAGAAATTGCGGTTAGAAACACTATCAGAAAATGTGGTTAGAAACCCTATCGAAAAATGCGGCTTTAGGTCTATCGGAGGTTGGGGTTAGAAACCCTATCAGAAATTGGGGTTAGAAACCATATCAGAAATTGGGGTTAGAAACCCTAGCCAACAGTTGGGAATTAAACTCTATAGCAGGTTAGGGTTAGAAACCATATCGAAAAATGCGGCTTTCAAGTATATCGCAGGTTGGGGATAGAAATCCTGGAAGAAATTGGGGTTAGAAACCCTAGCAGAAAATGGGGTAAGAACCCCTAGCAGAAAATGGGGTAAGAAACACTATCCGAAAATGGCATTTGAAACCCTATCGAAAAATCCGGCTTTCAAATCTATCGCAGGTTGGGTTTAGAAACCCTAGCATATATTGGGATTAGAAAACCTAGCAGAAATTGGGGTTAGAAACCCTAGCAGAAATTGGTGTTAGAAACCATAGCAGAAATAGGGGTTTGAAACCCTAGCCAACAGTTGGGATTTAAACTCTATAGCAGTTTGGGGTTAGAAACCCTAGTGAAAAATCGGGCTTTAGACTCTATGGCAGGTTGGGGTTAGAAACCCTAGCAGAAATTGGGGTTAGAAACCGTAGCAAAAATTGGGGTTAGAAACCCTTGCGAGCAGTAGTGCTTTAAACTCTATAGCAGGTTGGGGTTAGAAACCCTAGCGAAAAATCCGGCTTTCAAGTTTATCGCAGGTTGGGGTTAGAAACCCTAGCAGAAATTGGGGTTAGAAACCCTAGCGAAAAATCGTTCTTTAAACCGTATAACAGGCAGGGGTTAGAAACCCTAGCAGAAATTAGGCTTAGAAACTTAAGCAGAAATTGGGGTTAGAAACCCTAGCAAACAGTTGGGATTTAAACTCTATAGCCGGTTTGGTTTGGAAACCCTAGCAGAAATTGGGGTTAGAAACCCTAGCAGAAATTGGGGTTAGAAACCCTAGCAGAAATTGGGGTTAGATACCCAATCGAAAAGTCCGGCTTTAAACTCTATCGCAGGTAGGGGTTAGAAACCGTAGCAGAAATTGGGGTTAGAAAGTCTATCAGATATTGGGATTAGAAACCCTAGCAGAAATTGGGGTTAGAATGCGTATCGAGAAATCGGGCTTTAAAGTCTATCGCAGGTTGGGGTTAGAAACCCTAGCAGAAATTGGGATTAGAAACCCTATCGAAAAATCCGGCTTTCAAGTCTATCGCAGGTTTGGGTTAGAAACCCTGGAAGAAATTGGTGTTAGAAACCCTAGCAGAAATTGGTGTTAGAAACCATAGCAGAAATTGGGGTTAGAAACACTAGCCAACGGTTGGGATTTAAAGTGTATGGCAGGTTGGTTTTAGAAACCCTATCAGAAATTGGGCTTAGAAACCGTAGCAGAAATTGGGGTGAGAAACCCTAGATATAATTGGGGTTAGAAACCATAGCAGAAATTTTGGTTAGAAACCCTAGCAAACAGTTGGGATTTAAACTCTATAGCCGGTTTGGTTTAGAAACCCTACCAGAAATTGGGATTAGAAACCCTAGCGAACAGTAGTGCTTTAAACTCTATAGCAGGTTTTGGTTAGAAACCCTAGTGAAAAATCGGGCTTTAAACTCTATGGCAGGTTGGGGTTAGAAACCGTAGCATAAATTGGGGTTAGAAACCTTAGCAGAAATTGGGGTTAGAAACCCTAGCAGAAATTGGGGTTAAAAACACTAGCAGAAATTGGGGTTAGAAACCGTAGCAGAAATTGGGGTTAGAAACCCTAGCGAAAAATCCGGCTTTGAAGTCTATCGCAGGTTGGGGTTAGTTATCCCATCAGAAATTGGGGTTAGAAACCCAAGCAGAAATTGGGGTTAGAAACCATAGCGAAATATCGTTCTTTATACTGTATAACAGGTTGGGGTTAGAAACCCTAGAAGTAATTGGGGTTAGAAACCATAGCAGAAATTGGGGTTAAAAACCCTAGCCAACAGTTGGGATTTAAACTCTATAGCAGGTTGGGTTTAGAAAGCCTACCAGAAATTGGGGTTAGAAACCGTAGAAGAAATTGGTGTTAGATACCGTAGCGAACAGTAGTGCTTTAAACTCTATAGGTAGGTTTTGGTTGGAAACCCTAGCGAAAAATCGTGCTTTAAACTGTATGGCAGGTTGGGGTTAGAAACCCTATAAGAAATTGCCGTTAGAAACCATAGCAGAAATTGGGGTTTGAAACCCTATCGAAAAATCCGGCTTTAACCTCTATCGCAGGTTGGGATTAGAAACCGTAGCAGAAATTATGTTTAGAAACCCTATAAGAAACTGGCGTTAGAAACCATAGCAGAAATTGGGGTTTGAAACCCTATCCAAAAATCCGGTTTTAACCTCTATCGCAGGTTGGGATTACAAACCGTAGCAGAGATTGGGGTTAAAAACCCTAGCAGAAATTGGCGTTAAAAACCATAGCAGAAAATGGGGTTAGAAACCCTATCGAAAAATGCGGCTTGCAAGTCTATCGCAAGTTGGGGTTAGAAACCCTAGCAGAAATTGGTGTTAGAAACCATAGCAGAAATCGGGGTTAGAAACCCTAGCCAAGGGTTGGGATTTAAAGTGTATGGCAGGTTGGGTTTAGAAACCCTATCAGAAATTGGGCTTAGAAACCGTAGCAGAAATTGGGGTTAGAAACCCTCGCGAAAAATCGTTCTTTAAACTGTATAACAGGTTGGGGTTAGAAACCCTAGCAGTAATTGGGGTTAGAAACCATAACAGAAATTTGGGTTAGAAACACTAGCCAACAGTTGGGATTTAAACTCTATAGCAGGTTGGGTTTAGAAACCCTACCAGAAATTGGGGTTAGAAACCCTAGCGAACAGTAGTGCTTTAAACTCTATAGCAGGTTTTGGTTAGAAACCCTAGCGAAAAATCGGGCTTTAAACTGTATGGCAGGTTGGGGTTAGAAACCCTAGCAGAAATTGGGGTTTCAAACCCTATCGAAAAATCCGGCTTAAATGTCTATCGCAGGTTGGGATTAGAAACCTTAGCAGAAATTGGGGTTAGAAACCCATAGCAGAAATTCGGTTTAAAAACACTAGCCGAAGTTGGGGTTAGAAACCGTAGCAGAAATTGGGGTTAGAAACCCTAGCGAAAAATCCGGCTTTGAAGTCTATCGCAGGTTGGGGTTAGTTACCCTAGCAGAAATTGGGCTTAGAAACCCTAGCAGAAATTGGGGTTAGAAACCATAGTGAAAAATCGTTCTTTATACTGTATAACAGGTTCGGGTTAGAAACCCTAGCAGAAATTAGGCTTAGAAACTTGAGCAGAAATTGGGGTTAGAAACCATACCATAAAATGGGGTTAGAAACACTATCAGAAAATGGGGTTACAAACCCTTTCGAAAAATGCGGGTTTAGGTCTATCGGAGGTTGGGGTTAGAAACCCTATCAGAAATTGGTGTTAAAAACCATAGCAGAAATTGGGGTTAGATACCCTAGCCAACAGTTGGGATTTAGACTCTATAGCAGGTTGGGTTTAGAAACCCTAGTAGAAATTGGGGTTAAAAACACTAGCAGAAATTGGGGTTAGAAACCGTAGCAGAAATTGGGGTTAGAAACCCTAGCGAACAGTCGTGCTTTAAACTCTATAGCAGGTTGGGCTTAGAAACCCTAGCAGAAATTTAGGTTAGAAACCCTAGGGAAAAATCGTTCTTTAAACTGTATAGCAGGCTGGGGTTAGAAACCCTAGCAGTAAATGGGGTTAGAAACCATAGCAGAAATTTGGGTTAGAAACCCTAGCCAACAGTTGGGATTTAAACTCTATAGCAGGTTGGGTTTAGAAACCCTACCAGAAATTGGGGTTAGAAACCCTAGCGAACAGTAGTGCTTTAAACTCAATAGCAGGTTTTGGTTAGAAACCCTAGCGAATAATCGGGCTTTAAACTGTATGGCAGGTTGGGGTTAGAAACCCTAGCAGTAATTGGGGCTAGGAACCCTAGCAGAAATTGCGGTTTGAAACCCTATCGAAAAATCCGGCTTTACTATCTATCGCAGGTTGGGATTAGAAACCTTAGCAGAAATTGGGGTTAGAAACCCTAGCAGAAATTGGGGTTAAAAACACTAGCCGAAATTAATGTTAGAAACCGTAGCAGAAATTTAGGTTAGAAACCCTAGCGAAAAATCCGGCTTTGAAGTCTATCGCAGGTTGGGGTTAGTTACCCTAGCAGAAATTGGGCTTAGAAACACTAGCAGAAATTGGGCTTAGAAACCCTAGCGAAAAATCGTTCTTTATACTGTATAACAGGTTGGGGTTAGAAACCCTAGAAGTAATTGGGGTTAGAAACCATAGCAGAAATTTGGGTTAGAAACCCTAGCCAACAGTTGGGATTTAAACTCTATAGCAGGTTGGGTTTAGAAACCCTAGCAGAAATTGGGGTTAGAAACCGTAGTAGAAATTGGGGTTAGAAAACCTAGCTAACAGTAGTGCTTTAAACTCTATAGCAGGTTTTGGTTAAAAACCCTAGCGAAAAATTGTGCTTTAAACAGTATGGCAGGTTGGGGTTAGAAACCCTAGCAGAAATTGGGGTTAGAAACTCTAGCAGAAAATGGGGTTGGAAACCCTAGCAGAAATTGGGGTTAGAAATAATAGCAGAAATTGGGGTTAGAAAGCCTAGCGAATAGTAACGCTTTAAACTCTAAAGCAGGTTGGGGTTAGAAACCTTAGTGAAAAATCGGGCTTTAAACTCTATGGCAGGTTGGGTTAGAAACCCTAGCAGAAATTAGGCTTAGCAACTTTAGATGAAACTGGGGTTACAAACCATAGCAGAAAATGGGGTTAGAAACACTATCAGAAAATGGGGTTAGAAACCCTATCGAAAAAAGCGGCTTTCAAGTCTATCGGAGGTTGGGGTTAGAAACCCTAGCAGAAGTTGGGTTTAGAAACCCTAGCAGAAATTGGGGTTAGAAAACCTAGTAGAAATTGGGATTAGAAACCCTAGCCAACAGTCGGGCTTTAAACTCTATAGCAGGTTGGGTTGGAAATACTAGCAGAAATTGGGTTAAGAAACCGCAGGAGAAATTGGGGTTAGAAACCGTAGCAGAAATTGGTGTTAGAAACCGTAGCAGAAATTGGGGTTAGAAACCGTAGCGAGCAGTAGTGCTTTAAACTCTATAGCGGGTTGGGGTTAGAAACCCTAGCGAAAAATCGGGCATTAAACTGTATGGCCGGTTGGGGTTAGAAAGTCTAGCAGAAATTGGGGTTAGGAACCCTAACAGAAATTAGGGTTGGAAACCGTAGCAGAAATTGGGGTTAGAAACCGTAGCGAGCAGTAGTGCTTTAAACTCTATAGCGGGTTGGGGTTAGAAACCCTAGCGAAAAATCGGGCATTAAACTGTATGGCCGGTTGGGGTTAGAAAGTCTAGCAGAAATTGGGGTTAGGAACCCTAACAGAAATTAGGGTTGGAAACCGTAGCAGAAATTGGGGTTAGCAACCCTAGCAAAAAATGGGGTTGGAAACCGTAGCAGAAATTGGGGTTAGAAACCCTAGCAGAAATTGGGGCTAGAAACCCTATCGAAAAATCGGGATTTAAACTGTATGGCAGGTTGGGGTTAGAAACCCTAGCAGAAATTAGGCTTAAAAACTTGACCAGAAATTGGGGTTAGAAACCATAGCAGAAATTGCGGTTAGAAACACTATCAGAAAATGTGGTTAGAAACCCTATCGAAAAATGCGGCTTTAGGTCTATCGGAGGTTGGGGTTAGAAACCCTATCAGAAATTGGGGTTAGAAACCATATCAGAAATTGGGGTTAGAAACCCTAGCCAACAGTTGGGAATTAAACTCTATAGCAGGTTAGGGTTAGAAACCATATCGAAAAATGCGGCGTTCAAGTATATCGCAGGTTGGGGATAGAAATCCTGGAAGAAATTGGGGTTAGAAACCCTAGCAGAAAATGGGGTAAGAACCCCTAGCAGAAAATGGGGTAAGAAACACTATCCGAAAATGGCATTTGAAACCCTATCGAAAAATCCGGCTTTCAAATCTATCGCAGGTTGGGTTTAGAAACCCTAGCATATATTGGGATTAGAAAACCTAGCAGAAATTGGGGTTAGAAACCCTAGCAGAAATTGGTGTTAGAAACCATAGCAGAAATAGGGGTTTGAAACCCTAGCCAACAGTTGGGATTTAAACTCTATAGCAGTTTGGGGTTAGAAACCCTAGTGAAAAATCGGGCTTTAGACTCTATGGCAGGTTGGGGTTAGAAACCCTAGCAGAAATTGGGGTTAGAAACCGTAGCAAAAATTGGGGTTAGAAACCCTTGCGAGCAGTAGTGCTTTAAACTCTATAGCAGGTTGGGGTTAGAAACCCTAGCGAAAAATCCGGCTTTCAAGTTTATCGCAGGTTGGGGTTAGAAACCCTAGCAGAAATTGGGGTTAGAAACCCTAGCGAAAAATCGTTCTTTAAACCGTATAACAGGCAGGGGTTAGAAACCCTAGCAGAAATTAGGCTTAGAAACTTAAGCAGAAATTGGGGTTAGAAACCATAGCAGAAAATGGGGTTAGAAACACTATCAGAAAATGAGGTTAGAAACCCTATCGAAAAATGCGGCTTTAGGTCTATCGGAGGTTGGGGTTAGAAACCCTATCAGAAATTGGTGTTAGAAACCATATCAGAAATTGGGGTTAGAAACCCTAGCCAACAGTTGGGATTTAAACTCTATAGCAGGTTGGGTTTAGTAACCGTAGGAGAAATTGGGGTAAGAAAAAGTAGCAGAAATTGGGGTTAGAAACCCTAGCGAAAAATACGGCTTTAAAGTCTACATCATGATGGTGTTAGATACCCTAGCAGAAATTGGGGTTAGAAACCATAGCAGAAAATGGGGTTAGAAACACTATCAGAAAATGAGGTTAGAAACCCTATCGAGAAATGCGGCTTTAGGTCTATCGGAGGTTGGGGTTAGATACCCTAGCAGAAATTGGGGTTAGAAACCCTAGCGAACAGTAGTGCTTTAAACTCTATAGCAGGTTTTGGTTAGAAACCCTAGCGAAAAATCGGGCTTTAAACTGTATGGCAGGTTGGGGTTAGAAAGTCTAGCAGAAATTGGGGTTAGAAACCCTATTAGAAATTGTGGTTAGAAACCCAAGCGAAAAGTCGATCTTTAAACTGTATAGCAGCTTGGGGTTAGAAACCCTAGCAGAAATTGGGATTAGAAACCCTATCGAAAAATCCGGCTTTCAAGTCTATCGCAGGTTTGGGTTAGAAACCCTGGAAGAAATTGGTGTTAGAAACCCTAGCAGAAATTGGTGTTAGAAACCATAGCAGAAATTGGGGTTAGAAACACTAGCCAACGGTTGGGATTTAAAGTGTATGGCAGGTTGGTTTTAGAAACCCTATCAGAAATTGGGCTTAGAAACCGTAGCAGAAATTGGGGTGAGAAACCCTAGATATAATTGGGGTTAGAAACCATAGCAGAAATTTTGGTTAGAAACCCTAGCAAACAGTTGGGATTTAAACTCTATAGCCGGTTTGGTTTAGAAACCCTACCAGAAATTGGGATTAGAAACCCTAGCGAACAGTAGTGCTTTAAACTCTATAGCAGGTTTTGGTTAGAAACCCTAGCAAAAAATCGGGCTTTAAACTCTATGGCAGGTTGGGGTTAGAAACCGTAGCATAAATTGGGGTTAGAAACCTTAGCAGAAATTGGGGTTAGAAACCCTAGCAGAAATTGGGGTTAAAAACACTAGCAGAAATTGGGGTTAGAAACCGTAGCAGAAATTGGGGTTAGAAACCCTAGCGAAAAATCCGGCTTTGAAGTCTATCGCAGGTTGGGGTTAGTTATCCCATCAGAAATTGGGGTTAGAAACCCAAGCAGAAATTGGGGTTAGAAACCATAGCGAAAAATCGTTCTTTATACTGTATAACAGGTTGGGGTTAGAAACCCTAGAAGTAATTGGGGTTAGAAACCATAGCAGAAATTGGGGTTAAAAACCCTAGCCAACAGTTGGGATTTAAACTCTATAGCAGGTTGGGTTTAGAAAGCCTACCAGAAATTGGGGTTAGAAACCGTAGAAGAAATTGGTGTTAGATACCGTAGCGAACAGTAGTGCTTTAAACTCTATAGGTAGGTTTTGGTTGGAAACCCTAGCGAAAAATCGTGCTTTAAACTGTATGGCAGGTTGGGGTTAGAAACCCTATAAGAAATTGCCGTTAGAAACCATAGCAGAAATTGGGGTTTGAAACCCTATCGAAAAATCCGGCTTTAACCTCTATCGCAGGTTGGGATTAGAAACCGTAGCAGAAATTATGTTTAGAAACCCTATAAGAAACTGGCGTTAGAAACCATAGCAGAAATTGGGGTTTGAAACCCTATCCAAAAATCCGGTTTTAACCTCTATCGCAGGTTGGGATTACAAACCGTAGCAGAGATTGGGGTTAAAAACCCTAGCAGAAATTGGCGTTAAAAACCATAGCAGAAAATGGGGTTAGAAACCCTATCGAAAAATGCGGCTTGCAAGTCTATCGCAAGTTGGGGTTAGAAACCCTAGCAGAAATTGGTGTTAGAAACCATAGCAGAAATCGGGGTTAGAAACCCTAGCCAAGGGTTGGGATTTAAAGTGTATGGCAGGTTGGGTTTAGAAACCCTATCAGAAATTGGGCTTAGAAACCGTAGCAGAAATTGGGGTTAGAAACCCTCGCGAAAAATCGTTCTTTAAACTGTATAACAGGTTGGGGTTAGAAACCCTAGCAGTAATTGGGGTTAGAAACCATAACAGAAATTTGGGTTAGAAACACTAGCCAACAGTTGGGATTTAAACTCTATAGCAGGTTGGGTTTAGAAACCCTACCAGAAATTGGGGTTAGAAACCCTAGCGAACAGTAGTGCTTTAAACTCTATAGCAGGTTTTGGTTAGAAACCCTAGCGAAAAATCGGGCTTTAAACTGTATGGCAGGTTGGGGTTAGAAACCCTAGCAGAAATTGGGGTTTCAAACCCTATCGAAAAATCCGGCTTAAATGTCTATCGCAGGTTGGGATTAGAAACCTTAGCAGAAATTGGGGTTAGAAACCCATAGCAGAAATTCGGTTTAAAAACACTAGCCGAAGTTGGGGTTAGAAACCGTAGCAGAAATTGGGGTTAGAAACCCTAGCGAAAAATCCGGCTTTGAAGTCTATCGCAGGTTGGGGTTAGTTACCCTAGCAGAAATTGGGCTTAGAAACCCTAGCAGAAATTGGGGTTAGAAACCATAGTGAAAAATCGTTCTTTATACTGTATAACAGGTTCGGGTTAGAAACCCAGGAAGTAATTGGGGTTAGAAACCATAGCAGAAATTGGGGATAGAAACCATAGCCAACAGTTGGGATTTAAACTCTATAGCAGGTTGGGTTTAGAAACCCTACCAGAAATTGGGGTTAGAAACCGTAGAAGAAATTGGGGTTAGATACCGTAGCGAACAGTAGTGCTTTAAACTCTATAGCAGGTTTTGGTTAGAAACCCTAGCGAGAAATCGTGCTTTAAACTGTATGGCAGGTTGGGGTTAGAAACCCTAGCAGCAATAGCCGTTAGAAACCATAGCAGAAATTGGGGTTTGAAACCCTATCGAAAAATCCGGTTTTAACCTCTATCGCAGGTTTGGATTACAAACCGTAGCAGAGATTGGATTTAAAAACCCTAGCAGAAATTGGCGTTAGAAACCATAGCAGAAAATAGGGTTAGAAACCCTAGCGAAAAAGCGTTCTTTATACTGTATAACAGGTTGGGGTTAGAAACCCTAGCAGAAATTGGTGTTAGAAACCATAGCAGAAATTGTGGTTAGAAACCCTAGACAACAGTTGGGATTTAAACTGTATTGCAGGTTGGGTTTAGAAACCCTGGCAGAAATTGGGGTTAGAAACCCTAGCAAAAAATCGTTTTTTAAACCGTATAACAGGTTGGGGTTAGAAACCCTAGCAGAAATTAGGCTTAGAAACTTGAGCAGAAATTGGGGTTAGAAACCATACCATAAAATGGGGTTAGAAACACTATCAGAAAATGGGGTTACAAACCCTTTCGAAAAATGCGGCTTTAGGTCTATCGGAGGTTGGGGTTAGAAACCCTATCAGAAATTGGTGTTAAAAACCATAGCAGAAATTGGGGTTAGATACCCTAGCCAACAGTTGGGATTTAGACTCTATAGCAGGTTGGGTTTAGAAACCCTAGTAGAAATTGGGGTTAAAAACACTAGCAGAAATTGGGGTTAGAAACCGTAGCAGAAATTGGGGTTAGAAACCCTAGCGAACAGTCGTGCTTTAAACTCTATAGCAGGTTGGGCTTAGAAACCCTAGCAGAAATTTAGGTTAGAAACCCTAGGGAAAAATCGTTCTTTAAACTGTATAGCAGGCTGGGGTTAGAAACCCTAGCAGTAAATGGGGTTAGAAACCATAGCAGAAATTTGGGTTAGAAACCCTAGCCAACAGTTGGGATTTAAACTCTATAGCAGGTTGGGTTTAGAAACCCTAGCAGAAATTGGGGTTAGAAACCCTAGCAGTAATTGGGGTTAGAAACCCTATCGAAAAATCCGGCTTTCAAGTCTATCGCAGGTTTGGGTTAGAAACCCTGGAAGAAATTGGTGTTAGAAACCCTAGCAGAAATTGGTGTTAGAAACCATAGCAGAAATTGGGGTTAGAAACACTAGCCAACGGTTGGGATTTAAAGTGTATGGCAGGTTGGTTTTAGAAACCCTATCAGAAATTGGGCTTAGAAACCGTAGCAGAAATTGGGGTGAGAAACCCTAGATATAATTGGGGTTAGAAACCATAGCAGAAATTTTGGTTAGAAACCCTAGCAAACAGTTGGGATTTAAACTCTATAGCCGGTTTGGTTTAGAAACCCTACCAGAAATTGGGATTAGAAACCCTAGCGAACAGTAGTGCTTTAAACTCTATAGCAGGTTTTGGTTAGAAACCCTAGCAAAAAATCGGGCTTTAAACTCTATGGCAGGTTGGGGTTAGAAACCGTAGCATAAATTGGGGTTAGAAACCTTAGCAGAAATTGGGGTTAGAAACCCTAGCAGAAATTGGGGTTAAAAACACTAGCAGAAATTGGGGTTAGAAACCGTAGCAGAAATTGGGGTTAGAAACCCTAGCGAAAAATCCGGCTTTGAAGTCTATCGCAGGTTGGGGTTAGTTATCCCATCAGAAATTGGGGTTAGAAACCCAAGCAGAAATTGGGGTTAGAAACCATAGCGAAAAATCGTTCTTTATACTGTATAACAGGTTGGGGTTAGAAACCCTAGAAGTAATTGGGGTTAGAAACCATAGCAGAAATTGGGGTTAAAAACCCTAGCCAACAGTTGGGATTTAAACTCTATAGCAGGTTGGGTTTAGAAAGCCTACCAGAAATTGGGGTTAGAAACCGTAGAAGAAATTGGTGTTAGATACCGTAGCGAACAGTAGTGCTTTAAACTCTATAGGTAGGTTTTGGTTGGAAACCCTAGCGAAAAATCGTGCTTTAAACTGTATGGCAGGTTGGGGTTAGAAACCCTAGCAGAAATTGGGGTTAGAAACCGTAGCAAAAATTGGGGTTAGAAACCCTAGCGAAAAATCGGGCTTTAAACTGTATGGCAGGTTGGGATTAGAAAATCTAGCCGAAATTGGGATAAGGAACCCTAGTAGAAATTGGGGTTTGAAACCCTATCGAAAAATCCAGTTTTCAACTATTTCGCAGGTTGGGGTTAAAAACCCTAGCAGAAATTCACGTTAGAAACAATAGCAGAAAATGGTTTTAGAAACCCTATCGAAAAATGCGGCTTTAAAGTCATCGCAGGTTGAGGTTAGAAACCCTGGCAGAAATTAGGGTTAGAAACCCTACCAGAAAATGGGGTTGGAAACCCTAGCAGAAAATGGGGTTAGAAACACTATCAGAAAATGGGGTTTGAAACCCTTTCGAAAAATCCGGCTTTCACATCTATCGCAGGTTTGGGTTAGAAACCCTAGCAGAAATTGGTGTTAGAAACCATAGCAGAAATTGGGGTTAGAAACCCTAGCCAACAGTTGGGAATTAAACTCTATAGCAGGTTGGGTTTAGAAACCCTCGCAGAAATTGGGGTTAGAAACCGTAGCAGAAATTGGGGTTAGAAACCCTAGCGAAGAGTAGTGCTTTAAACTCTATAGCAGTTTGGGGTTAGAAACACTAGCGAAAAATCGGGCTAAAAACTGTATGTCAGGTTGGGGTTAGAAAGTCTAGCAGAAATTGGGGTTAGAAAACATAGCAGAAATTGGCGTTAGAAACAATAGCAGAAATAGGGGTTTGAAACCGTAGCAAAAATTGGGGTTAGAAACCCTAGCGAACAGTAGTGCTTTAAACTCTATAGCAGGTTGGGCTTAGAAACCCTAGCGAAAAATCGGGCTTTAAACTGTATGGCAGGTTGCGGTTAGAAAATCTAGCCGAAATTGGGGTAAGGAACCCTAGCAAAAATTGGGGTTAGAAACTCTAGCCAATAGTTGGGAATTAAACTCTATAGCAGATTGGGTTTAGAAACCCCAGCAGAAATTGGGGTTAGAAACCGTAGCAGAAATTGGGGTTAGAAACCCTAGAGAAGAGTAGTGCTTTAAACTCTATAGCAGTTTGGGGTTAGAAACCCTAGCAGAAATTGGGATTAGAAACCGTAGCAGAAATTATGGTTAGAAACCCTAGCGAGCAGTAGTGCTTTAAACTCTATAGCAGGTTGGGGTTAGAAACCCTAGCGAAAAATCGGGCTTTAAACTGTATGGCAGGTTGGGATTAGAAAATCTAGCCGAAATTGGGATAAGGAACCCTAGTAGAAATTGGGGTTTGAAACCCTATCGAAAAATCCAGTTTTCAACTATTTCGCAGGTTGGGGTTAAAAACCCTAGCAGAAATTGGGGTTAGAAACGCTAGCAGAAATTGGTGTTATAAAACCTATGGAAAAATCGAGCTTTAAAGTCTATCACAGGTTGGGCTTAGAAACCGTAGCAGAGATTGGGGTTAAAAACCCTAACAGAAATTGGGGTTAGAAACCGTAGCAGAAATTGGGGTTAGAAACCCTATCGAAAAATCCAGTTTTAAACTATTTCGCAGGTTGGGGTTAGAAACCGTAGCAGAAATTGGGGTTAGAAACCCTAGCAGAAAATGGGGTTTGAAACCGTAGCAGAAATTGGGTTAGAAACAATAGCAGAAATTGGCGTTAGAAACAATAGCAGAAATAGGGTTTTGAAACTCTAGCAGAAAATGGGGTTGGAAAACCTAGCAGAAATTGGGTTAGAAACCCTAGCAGAAATTGGGGTTAGAAACCGTAGCAAAAATTGGGGTTAGAAACCCTAGCAAAAAATCGGGCTTTAAACTGTATGGCAGGTTGGGGTTAGAAAATCTAGCAGAAATTGGGGTTAGGAACCCTAGCAGAAATTCGGATTTGAAAATCTATCGAAAAATCCAGTTTTCAACTATATCGCAGGTTGGGGTTAAAAACCCTAGCAGAAATTGGCGTTAGAAACCATAGCAGAAAATGGTTTTAGAAACCCTATCGAAAAATGCGGCTTTCAAGTATATCGCAGGTTGGGGTTAGAAACCCTAGATGAAATTGGTGTTAGAAACCATAGCAGAAATTGGGGTTAGAAACCCTAGCCAACAGTTGGGATTTAAACTGTATAGCAGGTTGGCTTTAGAAACCCTAGCAGAAATTGTGGTTAGAAACCGTAGCAGAAATTGGGGTTAGAAACTGTATCAGAAAATGGGGTTGGAAACCCTAGCAGAAATTGGGGTTAGAAACCCTAGCAAAAAATGGGGTTGGAAACCGTAGCACAAATTGGGGTTAGAAACCAAAGCAGAAATTGGCGTTAGAAACCATAACAGAAATAGTGGATTGAAACCCTATCGAAAAATCCGGTTTTAAACTCTATCGCAGGTTGGGATTAGAAACCCTCGTAGAAATTGGGTTTAGAAACCCTAGCAGAAATTGGGGTTAGAAACCGTAGCAGAAATTGGGGTTAGAAACCCTAGCGAGCAGTAGTGCTTTAAACTCTTTAGCAGGTTGGGGTTAGAAACCCTAGCAGAAATTATGCTTAGAAATTTTAGCAGAAATTGAGGTTAGAAACCCTAGCCAACAGTTGGGATTTAAACTCTATAGAAGGTTGGGGTTAGAAACCCTAGTGAAAAATCGGGCTTTAAACTCTATGGCAGGTTGGGGTTAGAAACCCTAGCAGAAATTGGGGTTAGAAACCCTAGCGAAAAATCGTTCTTTAAACCGTATAACAGGTTGGCGTTGGAAACCCTAGCAGAAATTAGGCTTAGAAACTTTAGCAGAAATTGGGGTTAGAAACCCTAGCCAACAGTTGGGATTTCAACTCTATAGCAGGTTGGGTTTAGAAACCGTAGCAGAAATTGGGGTTGGAAACCCTAGCAGAAATTGGGGTTTGAAACCTTAGCCAACAGTTGGGATTTAAACTCTATAGCAGTTTGGGGTTAGAAACCCTAGTGAAAAATCGGGCTTTAGACTCTATGGCAGGTTGGGGTTAGAAACCCTAGCAGAAATTGGGGTTAGAAACCGTAGCAGAAATTGGGGTTAGAAAGTCTAGCAGAAATTGGGGTTAGAAAACCTATCAGAAATTGTGGTTAGAAACCCTAGCAAAAAGTCGGTCTTTAAACTGTATACCAGCTTGGGGTTAGAAACCCTAGCAGAAATTGGGATTAGAAACTCTATCGAAAATTCCGGCTTTCAAGTCTATCGCAGGTTGTGGTTAGAAACCCTGTAAGAAATTGGGGTTAGAAACCCTAGCAGAAAATGGGGTTAGAACCCCTAGCAGAAAATGGTGTTAGAAACACTATCAGAAAATGGGGTTTGAAACCCTATCGAAAAATCAGGCTTTCAAATCTGACGCAGGTTGGGTTTAGAAACCCTAGCAGAAATTGGTGTTAGAAACCATAGCAGAAATAGGGGTTTGAAACCCTAGCAAACAGTTGGGATTTAAACTCTATAGCAGTTTGGGGTTAGAAAACTAGTGAAAAATCGGGCTTTAAACTCTATGGAAGGTTGGGGTTAGAAACCCTAGTTGAAATTGGGGTTAGAAACCCTAGCGAAAAATCGTTCTTTAAACCGTATAACAGGTTGGCGTTTGAAACCCTAGCAGACATTAGGCTTAGTAACTTTACCAGAATTTTGGGTTAGAAACCATAGCAGAAAATGGGCTTAGAAACACTATCAGAAAATGTGGTTAGAAACCCTATCAAAAAATGCGGCTTTAGGTCTATCGGAGGTATGGGTTAGAAACCCTATCAGAAATTGGTGTTAGAAACCATATCAGAAATTGGGGTTAGAAACCCTAGCCAACAGTCGTTCTTTAAACTCTATACCAGGTTGGGTTTAGAAACCGTAGCAGAAATTGGGGTTAGAAACCCTAGCGAGCAGTAGTGCTTTAAACTCTATAGCAGGTTGGGGTTAGAAACCCTAGCGAAAAATCGGGCATTAAACTGTATGGCAGGTTGGGGTTAGAAAGTCTAGCAGAAATTGGGGTTAGAAACCCTAGCAGAAATTGTGGTTAGAAACCCTAGCAAAAAGTCGGTCTTTAAACTGTATAGCAGCTTGGGGTTAGAAACCCTAGCAGAAATTGGGGTTAGAAACCGTAGCGAACAGTAGTGCTTTAAACTCTATAGCAGGTTTTTAGTTAGAAACCCTAGCGAAAAATCGGGCATTAAACTGTATGGCAGGTTGGGGTTAGAAAGTCTAGCAGAAATTGGGGTTATAAACCCTAGCAGAAATTGTGGTTAGAAACCCTAGCGAAAAGTCGGTCTTTAAACTGTATAGCAGCTTGGGGTTAGAAACCCTAGCAGAAATTGGGATTAGAAACTCTATCGAAAAATCCGGCTTACAAGTCTATCGCAGGTTGGGGTTAGAAACCCTGGAAGAAATTGGGGTTAGAAACCCTAGCAGAAATTGGGGTTAGAACCCCTAGCAGAAAATGGGGTTAGAAACACTATCAAAAAATGGGGTTTGAAACCCTATCGAAAAATCCGGTTTTCAACTCTATCGCAGGTTGGGATTAGAAACCCTGGTAGAAATTTAGTTTAGAAACCCTAGCAGAAATTGGGGTTTGAAACCCTAGCCAACAGTTGGGATTTAAACTCTATAGCAGTTTGGGGTTAGAAACCCTAGTGAAAAATCGGTCTTTAGACTCTATGGCAGGTTGGGGTTAGAAACCCTAGCAGAAATTGGGGTTAGAAACCGTAGCAAAAATTGGGGTTAGAAACCCTAGCGAGCAGTAGTGCTTTAAACTTTATAGCAGGTTGGGGTTAGAAACCCTTGCGAAAAATCGGGCTTTAAACTGTATGGCAGGTTGGGGTTAGAAAATCTAGCAGAAATTGGGGTTAGGAACCCTAGCAGAAATTGGGGTTTGAAAATCTATCGAAAAATCTAGTTTTCAACTATATCGCAGGCTGGGGTTAAAAACCCTAGCAGAAATTGGCGTTAGAAACCAAAGCAGAAAATGGTTTTAGAAACCCTATCGAAAAATGCGGCTTTCAAGTATATCGCAGGTTGGGGTTAGAAATCCTGGAAGAAATTGGGGTTAGAAACCCTAGCAGAAAATGGGGTAAGAACCCCTAGCAGAAAATGGGGTAAGAAACACTATCCGAAAATGGCATTTGAAACCCTATCGAAAAATCCGGCTTTCAAATCTATCGCAGGTTGGGTTTAGAAACCCTAGCATATATTGGGATTAGAAAACCTAGCAGAAATTGGGGTTAGAAACCCTAGCAGAAATTGGTGTTAGAAACCATAGCAGAAATAGGGGTTTTAAACCCTAGCCAACAGTTGGGATTTAAACTCTATAGCAGTTTGGGGTTAGAAACCCTAGTGAAAAATCGGGCTTTAGACTCTATGGCAGGTTGGGGTTAGAAACCCTAGCAGAAATTGGGGTTAGAAACCGTAGCAAAAATTAGGGTTAGAAACCCTTGCGAGCAGTAGTGCTTGAAACGCTATAGCAGGTTGGGGTTAGAAACCCTAGCGAAAAATCCAGTTTTCAACTATATCGCAGGTTGGGGTTAAAAACCCTAGCAGAAATTGGCGTTAGAAACCATAGCAGAAAATGGTTTTAGAAACCCTGTCGAAAAATGCGGCTTTAAAGTCATCGCAGGTAGGGTTTAGAAACCCTGGCAGAAATTAGGGTTAGAAACCCTACCAGAAAATAGGGTTAGAAACCCTAGCAGAAAATGGGGTTAGAAACACTATCAGAAAATGGGGTTTGAAACCCTATCGAAAAATCCGGCTTTCAAATCTATCGCAGGTTGGGGTTAGAAACCCTAGCAAAAATTGGTGTTAGAAACCATAGAAGAAATTGGGGTTAGAAACCCTGGCAGAAATAGGGGTTAGGAACCCTAGCAGAAATTGGGGTTTGAAACCCTAGCGAAAAGTCGGTCTTTAAACTGTATAGCAGCTTGGGGTTAGAAACCCTAGCAGAAATTGTGATTAGAAACACTAGCGAAAAATCGTTCTTTAAACCGTATAACAGGCTGGGGTTAGAAACCCTAGCAGAAATTAGGCTTAGAAACTTAAGCAGAAATTGGGGTTAGAAACCATAGCAGAAAATGGGGTTAGAAACACTATCAGAAAATGTGGTTAGAAACCCTATCGAAAAATGCGGCTTTAGGTCTATCGGAGGTTGGGGTTAGAAACCCTATCAGAAATTGGGGTTAGAAACCATATCAGAAATTGGGGTTAGAAACCCTAGCCAACAGTTGGGATTTAAACTCTATAGCAGGTTGGGTTTAGAAACCGTAGGAGAAATTGGGGTAAGAAAAAGTAGCAGAAGTTGGGGTTAGAAACCCTAGCGAAAAATACGGCTTTAAAGTCTACATCATGATGGTGTTAGATACCCTAGCAGAAATTGGGGTTAGAAACCATAGCAGAAAATGGGGTTAGAAACACTATCAGAAAATGAGGTTAGAAACCCTATCGAGAAATGCGGCTTTAGGTCTATCGGAGGTTGGGGTTAGATACCCTAGCAGAAATTGGGGTTAGAAACCCTAGCATAAATTGGGGTTAGAAACCCTAGCGAAAAGTAGTGCTTTAAACTCTATAGCAGGTTTTGGTTAGAAACCCTAGCGAAAAATCGGGCTTTAAACTGTATGGCAGGTTGGGGTTAGAAAGTCTAGCAGAAATTGGGGTTAGAAACCCTATTAGAAATTGTGGTTAGAAACCCAAGCGAAAAGTCGATCTTTAAGCTGTATAGCAGCTTGGGGTTAGAAACCCTAGCAGAAATTGGGATTAGAAACCCTATCGAAAAATCCGGCTTTCAAGTCTATTGCAGGTTTGGGTTAGAAACCCTGGAAGAAATTGGGGTTAGAAACCCTAGCAGAAATTGGTGTTAGAAACCATAGCAGAAATTGGGGTTAGAAACCCTAGCCAACGGTTGGGATTTAAAGTGTATGGCAGGTTGGGTTTAGAAACCCTATCAGAAATTGGGCTTAGAAACCGTAGCAGAAATTGGGTTTAGAAACCCTAGATATAATTGGGGTTAGAAACCATAGCAGAAATTTTGGTTAGAAACCCTACCAAACAGTTGGGAGTTAAACTCTATAGCAGGTTTGGTTTAGAAACCCTACCAGAAATTGGGGTTAGAAACCCTAGCGAACAGTAGTGCTTTAAACTCTATAGCAGGTTTTGGTTAGAAACCCTAGCAAAAAATCGGGCTTTAAACTCTATGGCAGGTTGGGGTTAGAAACCGTAGCATAAATTGGGGTTAGAAACCTTAGCAGAAATTGGGGTTACAAACCCTAGCAGGAAATTGGGGTTAAAAACACTAGCAGAAATAGGGGTTAGAAACCGTAGCAGAAATTGGGGTTAGAAACCCTAGCGAAAAATCCGGCTTTGAAGTCTATCGCAGGTTGGGGTTAGTTATCCTATCAGAAATTGGGGTTAGAAACCCAAGCAGAAATTGGGGTTAGAAACCATAGCGAAACATCGTTCTTTATACTGTATAACAGGTTGGGGTTAGAAACCCTAGAAGTAATTGGGGTTAGAAACCATAGCAGAAATTGGGGTTAAAAACCCTAGCCAGCAGTTGGGATTTAAACTCTATAGCAGGTTGGGTTTAGAAACCCTACCAGAAATTGGGGTTAGAAACCGTAGAAGAAATTGGGGTTAGATACCGTAGCGAACAGTAGTGCTTTCAACTCTATAGGTAGGTTTTGGTTAGAAACCCTAGCGAAAAATTGTGCTTTAAACTGTATGGCAGGTTGGGGTTAGAAACTCTATAAGAAATTGCCGTTAGAAACCATAGCAGAAATTGGGGTTTGAAACCCTATCGAAAAATCCGGCTTTAACCTCTATCGCAGGTTGGGATTAGAAACCGTAAAGAAATTATGTTTAGAAACCCTATAAGAAACTGGCGTTAGAAACCCTAGCAGAAATTGGGGTTAGAAACCCTAGCCAACAGTTGGGATTTAAACTCTATAGCAGGTTGGGTTTAGAAACCCTACCAGAAATTGGGGTTAGAAACCCTAGCGAACAGTAGTGCTTTAAACTCTATAGCAGGTTTTGGTTAGAAACCCTAGCGAAAAATCGGGCTTTAAACTGTATGGCAGGTTGGGGTTAGAAACCCCTAGCAGTAATTGGGGTTAGGAACCCTAGCAGAAATTGGGGTTTCAAACCCTATCGAAAAATCCGGCTTAAATCTCTATCGCAGGTTGGGATTAGAAACCTTAGCAGAAATTGGGGTTAGAAACCCATAGCAGAAATTGGGTTTAAAAACACTAGCCGAAGTTGGGGTTAGAAACCGTAGCAGAAATTGGGGTTAGAAACCCTAGCGAAAAATCCGGCTTTGAAGTCTATCGCAGGTTGGGGTTAGTTACCCTAGCAGAATTTGGGCTTAGAAACCCTAGCAGAAATTGGGGTTAGAAACCATAGTGAAAAATCGTTCTTTATACTGTATAACAGGTTCGGGTTAGAAACCCAGGAAGTAATTGGGGTTAGAAACCATAGCAGAAATTGGGGTTAGAAACCATAGCCAACAGTTGGGATTTAAACTCTATAGCAGGTTGGGTTTAGAAACCCTACCAGAAATTGGGGTTAGAAACCGTAGAAGAAATTGGGGTTAGATACCGTAGCGAACAGTAGTGCTTTAAACTCTATAGGAGGTTTTGGTTAGAAACCCTAGCGAAAAATCGTGCTTTAAACTGTATGGCAGGTTGGGGTTAGAAACCCTAGCAGAAATTGCCGTTAGAAACCATAGCAGAAATTGGGGTTTGAAACCCTATCGAAAAATCCGGTTTTAACCTCTATCGCAGGTTTGGATTACAAACCGTAGCAGAGATTGGATTTAAAAACCCTAGCAGAAATTGTCGTTAGAAACCATAGCAGAAAATAGGGTTAGAAACCCTAGCGAAAAATCGTTCTTTATACTGTATAACAGGTTGGGGTTAGAAACCCTAGCAGAAATTGGTGTTAGAAACCATAGCAGAAATTGTGGTTAGAAACCCTAGACAACAGTTGGGATTTAAACTGTATTGCAGGTTGGGTTTAGAAACCCTGGCAGAAATTGGGGTTAGAAACCCTAGCGAAAAATCGTTTTTTAAACCGTATAACAGGTTGGGGTTAGAAACCCTAGATGAAATTAGGCTTAGAAACTTGAGCAGAAATTAGGGGTTAGAAACCATACCATAAAATGGGGTTAGAAACACTATCAGAAAATGGGGTTACAAACCCTATCGAAAAATGCGGCTTTAGGTCTATCGGAGGTTGGGGTTAGAAACCCTATATGAAATTGGTGTTAAAAACCATAGCAGAAATTGGGGTTAGATACCCTAGCCAACAGTTGGGATTTAGACTCTATAGCAGGTTGGGTTTAGAAACCCTAGTAGAAATTGGGGTTAAAAACACTAGCAGAAATTGGGGTTAGAAACCGCAGCAGAAATTGGGGTTAGAAACCCTAGCGAAAAGTCGTGCTTTAAACTCTATAGCAGGTTGGGCTTAGAAACCCTAGCAGAAATTTAGGTTAGAAACCCTAGGGAAAAATCGTTCTTTAAACTGTATAGCAGGCTGGGGTTAGAAACCCTAGCAGTAAATGGGGTTAGAAACCATAGCAGAAATTTGGGTTAGAAACCCTAGCCAACAGTTGGGATTTAAACTCTATAGCAGGTTGGGTTTAGAAACCCTACCAGAAATTGGGGTTAGAAACCCTAGCGAACAGTAGTGCTTTAAACTCAATAGCAGGTTTTGGTTAGAAACCCTAGCGAAAAATCGGGCTTTAAACAGTATGGCAGGTTGGGGTTAGAAACCCTAGCAGTAATTGGGGTTAGGAACCCTAGCAGAAATTGGGGTTTGAAACCCTATCGAAAAATCCGGCTTAAATCTCTATCGCAGGTTGGGATTAGAAACCTTAGCATAAATTGGGGTTAGAAACCCTAGCAGAAATTGGGGTTAAAAACACTAGCCGAAATTAATGTTAGAAACCGTAGCAGAAATTGGGGTTAGAAACCCTAGCGAAAAATCCGGCTTTGAAGTCTATCGCAGGTTGGGGTTAGTTACCCTAGCAGAAATTGGGCTTAGAAACCCTAGCAGAAACGTAGGTTAGAAACCCTAGCGAAAAATCGTTCTTTATACTGTATAACAGGTTGGGGTTAGAAACCCTAGAAGTAATTGGGGTTAGAAACCATAGCAGAAATTTGGGTTAGAATCCCTAGCCAACAGTTGGGATTTAAACTCTATAGCAGGTTGGGTTTAGAAACCCTAGCAGAAATTGGGGTTAGAAACCGTAGTAGAAATTGGGGTTAGAAAACCTAGCTAACAGTAGTGCTTCAAACTCTATAGCAGGTTTTGGTTAAAAACCCTAGCGAAAAATTGTGCTTTAAACAGTATGGCAGGTTGGGGTTAGAAACCCTAGCAGAAATTGGGGTTAGAAACTCTAGCAGAAAATGGGGTTGGAAACCCTAGCAGAAATTGGGGTTAGAAATAATAGCAGAAATTGTGGTTAGAAAGCCTAGCGAACAGTAACGCTTTAAACTCTAAAGCAGGTTGGGGTTAGAAACCTTAGTGAAAAATCGGGCTTTAAACTCTATGGCAGGTTGGGTTAGAAACCCTAGCAGAAATTAGGCTTAGCAACTTTAGATGAAACTGGGGTTTTAAACCATAGCAGAAAATGGGGTTAGAAACCCTAGCAGAAATTGGGGTTAGAAACCCTAGCAGAAATTAGGGTTAAAAACACTAGCCTGAAATTGGTGTTAGAAACCGTAGCAGAAATTGGGGTTAGAAACCCTAGCGAAAAATCCGGCTTTGAAGTCTATCGCAGGTTGGGGTTAGAAACCCTAGCAGAAATTGGGGTTAGAAACCCTAGCAGAAACTTAGGTTAGAAACCCTAGCGAAAAATCGTTCTTTAAACTGTATAACAGGTTGGGGTTAGAAACCCTAGCAGTAAATGGGGTTAGAAACCATAGCAGAAATTTGGGTTAGAAACCCTAGCCAACAGTTGGGATTTAAACTCTATAGCAGGTTGGGTTTAGAAACCCTACCAGAAATTGGGGTTAGAAACCCTAGCGAACAGTAGTGCTTTAAACTCAATAGCAGGTTTTGGTTAGAAACCCTAGCGAAAAACCGGGCTTTAAACTGTATGGCAGGTTGGGGTTAGAAACCCTAGCAGTAATTGGGGTTAGGAACCCTAGCAGAAATTGGGGTTTGAAACCCTTTCGAAAAATCTGGCTTTAACCTCTATCGCAGGTTTGGATTAGAAACCCTATCAGAAATTGGGGTTAGAAACCCTAGCAGAAAATGGGGTTAAAAACACTAGCAGAAATTGGGGTTAGAAACCGTAGCAGAAATTGGGGTTAGAAACCCTAGCGAACAGTCGTGCTTTAAACTCTATAGCAGGTTTTGGTTAGAAACCCTAGCGAAAAATCGGGCTTTAAACTGTATGGCAGGTTGGGGTTAGAAACCCTAGCAGTAATTGGGGTTAGGAACCCTAGCAGAAATTGGGGTTTGAAACCCTTTCGAAAAATCTGGCTTTAACCTCTATCGCAGGTTTGGATTAGAAACCCTATCAGAAATTGGGGTTAGAAACCCTAGCAGAAAATGGGGTTAGAAACCCTAGCAGAAATTGGGGTTAGAAACTCTAGCAGAAAATGGGGTTGGAAACCCTAGCAGAAATTGGGGTTAGAAACCATAGCAGAAATTGGGGTTAGAAACCCTAGCGAACAGTAGTGCTTTAAACTCTAAAGCAGGTTGGGGTTAGAAACCCTAGTGAAAAATCGGGCTGTAAACTCTATGGCAGGTTGGGGTTAGAAACCCTAGCAGAAATTGGGGTTAGAAACCCTAGCGAACAGTTGGGATTTAAACTCTATAGCAGGTTGGGTTTAGAAACCTTACCAGAAATTGGGGTTAGAAACCGTAGAAGAAATTGGGGTTAGATACCGTAGCGAAAAATTGGGCTTTAAACTGTATGGCAGGTTGGGGTTAGAAACCCTAGCAAAAATTAGGCTTAGCAACTTTAGATGAAATTGGGGTTAGAAACCATAGCAGAAAATGGGGTTAGAAACACTATCAGAAAATGGGGTTAGAAACCCTATCGAAAAATGCGGCTTTCAAGTCTATCGGAGTTTGGGATTAAAAACCCTAGCAGAAGTTGGGTTTAGAAACCGTAGCAGAAATTGGGGTTAAAAACACAAGCAGAAATTGGGGTTAGAAACCCTAGTAGAAATTAGTGTTAGAAACCATAGAAGAAATTGGGGTTAGAAACCCTAGCCAACAGTTGGCATTTAAACTCTATACCAGGTTGGTTTTAGAAACCGTAGCAGAAATTGGAGTTAGAAACACTAGCGAACCGTAGTGCTTTAAACTCTATAGCAGGTTGGGATTAGAAACCCTAGCAAAAAACGGGCTTTAAACTGTATGGCAGGTTGGGGTTAGAAACCCTAGCAGTAATTGGGGTTAGGAACCTTAAAAGAAATTGGGGTTTGAAACCCTTACGAAAAATCTGCCTTTAACCTCTATCGCAGGTTGGGATTAGAAACCCTAGCAGAAATTGGGGTTAGAAACCCTAGCAGAAATTGGGGTTAAAAACACTAGCAGAAATTGGGGTTAGAAACCGTATCAGAAATTGGGGTTAGAAACCCTAGCGAACAGTCGTGCTTTAAACTCTATAGCAGGTTGGGCTTAGAAACCCTAGCAGAAATTGGGGTTAGAAACCCTAGGGAAAAATCGTTCTTTAAACTGTATAGCAGGTTCGGGTTAGAAACCCTAGCAGAAATTGTTGTTAGAAACCATAGCAGAAATTGGGGTTAGAAACCCTAGCCAATAGTTGGGATTTAAACTCTACAGCAGGTTGGGTTTAGAAACAGTAGGAGAAATTGGGGTTAGAAACCGTAGCAGAAATTGGGGTTAGAAACCCTAGCGAACAGTAGTGCTTTAAACTCTATAGCAGGTTTTGGTTAAAAACCCTAGCGAAAAATCGTGCTTTAAACTGTATGGCAGGTTGGGGTTAGAAACCCTAGCAGAAATTGCCGTTAGAAAACCTAGAGAAAAGTCCGGCTTTAAAGTCATGGCAGGTTGGGGTTAGAAACCCTAGCAGAAATTAGGGTTAGAAACCCTAGCAGAAAATGGGGTTGGAAACCCTAGCAGAAATTAGGGTTAGAAACCCTAGCGAAAAATCGTTCTTTAAACTGTATAATAGGTTATGGTTTTAAACGCTATCAGAAAATGGGGTTTGAAACCCAATCGAAAAATCCGGCCTTCAAATCTATCGCAGGTTGGGGTTAGAAACCGTAACAGAAATTTAGGTTAGAAACCCTAGTAAATAATCGTCCTTTAAACTCTATCGCAGTTGGTGGTTAGAAACCCTAGCAGAAATTGGGGTTAGAAACCGTAGCAGAAATTGGGGTTTGAAACCCTATCGAAAAATCTGGCTTTAACCTCTATCGCAGGTTGGGATTAGAAACCCTAGCAGAAATTGGGGTTAGAAACCCTAGCAGAAATTGGGGTTAAAAACACTAGCAGAAATTGGGGTTAGAAACCGTAGCAGAAATTGGGGTTAGAAACCCTAGCGAACAGTCGTGCTTTAAACTCTATAGCAGGTTGGGCTTAGAAACCCTAGCAGAAATTGGGGTTAGAAACCCTAGCCAACAGTTGGGATTTAAACTTTACAGCAGGTTGGGTTAAGAAACCGCAGGAGAAATTGGGGTTAGAAACCGTAGCAGAAATTGGTGTTAGAAACCGTAGCAGAAATTGGGGTTAGAAACCGTAGCGAGCAGTAGTGCTTTAAACTCTATAGCGGGTTGGGGTTAGAAACCCTAGCGAAAAATCGGGCATTAAACTGTATGGCCGGTTGGGGTTAGAAAGTCTAGCAGAAATTGGGGTTAGGAACCCTAACAGAAATTAGGGTTGGAAACCGTAGCAGAAATTGGGGTTAGCAACCCTAGCAAAAAATGGGGTTGGAAACCGTAGCAGAAATTGGGGTTAGAAACCCTAGCAGAAATTGGGGCTAGAAACCCTAGCGAAAAATCGTTCTTTAAACTGTATTAAAGGTTGGGGTTTGAAACCCTAGCAGAAATTAGGCTTAGAAACATTAGCAGAAATTGGGGTTAGAAACCCTAGCAGAAATTGGGGTTAGAAACCCTAGCAGAAATTGGGGTTTGAAACCCTAGCAGAAATTGGTGTTAGAAACCCTAGCAGAATTTGGGGTTAGCAACCGTGGCAGAAAATGGGGTTAGAAACCCTAGGGAACAGTGGTGCTTTAAACTCTATAGCAGGTTGGGCTTAGAAACCCTTGCAGAAATTTGGGTTAGAAAACCTAGGAGAAAATGGGGTTGGAAACCGTAGCAGAAATTGGGGTTAGAAACCCTAGCAGAAATTGGTGTTAGAAACCGTAGCAGAAATTGGGGTTTTTTACCCAATCGAAAAAACCGGCTTTGAAGTCTATCGCATTTTGGGGTTAGAAATTCTAGCAGAAATTGGTGTTAGAAACCATAACTGAAATTGGGGTTTTTAATCCAATCGAAAAATCCGGCTTTAAACTCTAACGCAGGTTGGGATTAGAAACCCAGCAAAATTTGGGGTTAGAAACCTTAGCAGAAATTGGGGTTTAAAGTCTATCGCAGGTTGGGATTGGAAACCCTAGCAGAAATTGGGGTTAGAAACCCTAGCGAAAAATGCGGCTTTCAAGTCTAATTAAAAGAGAAAAAGTTGTAAAATGTTACCCAGACTCTAATGTTTTGTGGAAATATTGGGATCGTCGTCCACGCTCCGAATTGCGGTCGTTCTATCTCATATTCAGCAAGGTTACAGGTTTCCGACTACCAAAACCCTACTTAACCCTAACCCTAACTTTAAGTAAAAAGTGGAAAATGTTGAAAATTTCTGGTCGTCATAGTCCCGTCAATGCTTAAGGAGCAATTTCCAATCATTTCCACTGATTTCCAAAACGGTCAGAGGCTTTCGAAAGCTAGGTTTAGGTTAGTGTTAAGGTTAAAGACGAAAAAGGTGCAAAATGTTTCCCAGACTCTAATGTTTCGTGGAAATACTGGCATCGGCGTGCACTCTCCCAATTGCGGTCGTTTGATCTTATTTTCGAAAAGCTTACAGGTTTCCCTCGCCTAAAACCCAACCTCACTTTAAGTAAAAAGTGGAAAATGTTTAAAAAGGACTGGTCGGCATGGTACCACCGATGCCTAAGGAGCAATTTCCACTGATTTCCACTCATTTCCAAAACGGTCAGAGGCTTACGAAAGTTAGGGTTAAGTTAGGGTTAGGGTTAAAGACGAAAAAGTTGAAAAAGGTTACCCAGACTCTAATGTATTGTGTAAATACTGGCATCGGCGTGCACACTCCGAATTGCGGTCGTGCGATATCATATTCAGCAAGGTTACAGGTTTCCGCCGCCTAAAACCCTACCTAAATTTAACCCTAACTTTAAGTAAAAATGGGAAAATGTTAAAAAGTTCTGGTCGACATAGTCCCGTTGATGCCTAAGGAGCACTTTCCAATGATTTCCACTGATTTCAAAAACGGTCAGAGGCTTTCGAAAGTTAGGGTTAGGGTAAGGGTTGAAAGACAAAAAGTTGAAAAAGGTTACCCAGACTCTAATGTATTGTGTAAATACTAGCATCTGCGTGCACTCTCCGAATTGCGGTCTTTCGATCTCATATTCAGCAAGGTTACAGGTTTCCGCCGCCTAAAACCATACCTAACCCTAGCCCAAACTTTAAGTAAAAAAAGGAAAATGTTAAAAATGTCTGGTCGGCATGGCACCACAGATGCATAAGGAGCAATTTCCAATCATTTCCACAGATTTGCAATACGGTCAGAGGCTATCGAAAGTTGGGGTTAAGTTAGGGTTAGGGTTAAAGACGAAAAAGTGGTAAAATGTTTCCCAGACTGCAATGTTTCGTGGTAATACTGGCATGGGCGTGCACTCACCGAATTGCGGTCGTTCGATCTCATTTTCGGAAAGCTTACAGGTTTCCCTCGCCTTAAACCCAACCTAACTTTAAGTAAAAAGTGGAAAATGTTGAAAAAGGCCTGGTCGGCATGGTACCAGCGATGCCTAAGGAGCAATTTCCAATGATTTCCACTCATTTCCAAAACGGTCAGAGGCTTTCGAAAGTTGGGGTTCAGTTAGGGTTAGGGTTAAAAGAGAAAAAGTTGTAAAATGTTTCCAGACTCCAATGTTTCGTGGAAATACTGGCATCGGCGTGCACTCTCCGAATTGCGGTCGTTCGATCTCATTTTCGGAAAGCTTACAGGTTTATCTCACCTAAAACCCAACCTAACTTTAAGTAATAAGTGGAAAATGTTGAAAATGTCTGGTCGGCATGGTACCACCCATGCCTAAGGAGCAATTTCCAATCATTTCCACTGATTTCCAAAATGGTCAGAGTCTTTCGAAAGTTAGGGTTAGGGTTAGGGTTAAAGAGAAAAAGTTGTAAAATTTCAACCATACTCTAATCTTTTGTGGAAATACTGGCATCGGCGTGCACACTCCGAATTGCGGTCGTTCTATCTCATATTCAGCAAGGTTAAAGGTTTCCACCGCCTAAAACCCTACCTAACCCTAGCCCAAACTTTAAGTAAAAAAAGGAAAATGTTAAAAATGTCTGGTCGGCATGGCACCACCGATGCATAAGGAGCAATTTCCACTGATTTCCACTAATTTCCAAAACGGTCAGAGGCTTTCGAAAGTTGTGGTTAAGTTAGGGTTAGGGTTGAAAGAGAAAAAGTTGTAAAATGTTTCCCAGACTCTAATGTTTCGTGGAAATACTGGCATCGGCGTGCACTCTCCGAATTGCGGTCGTTCGATCTCATTTTCGGAAAGCTTACAGGTTTCCCTCGCCTAAAACCCAACCTAACTTTAAGTAAAAAGTGGAAAATGTTGAAAATGTCTGGTCGGCATGGTCCCGCCAATGCTTAAGGAGCAATTTCCAATGATTTCCACTGATTTCCAAAACGGTCAGAGGCTTTCGAATGTTAGGGTTAAGTTAGGGTTAGGGTTAAAGACGAAAAAGTTTTAAAATGTTTCCTAGACTGCAATGTTTCGTGGAATTACTGGCATCGGCGTGCACTCTCCCAATTGCGGTCGTTCGATCTCATTTTCGGAAAGCTTACGGGTTTCCCAGCAGCAGTAAGGGGGACTCGCGGTGGATGTCGAAGATTTACGGGTTTTACGGGCGGTTTGAGGAATGGTCCGGCACGGGAAATACCCGTGTCTCGTTATTTGTTGCTGCTGTGTTGGGAATATTTGTCTTATATATGCATGAATATAAGAAGTTCACCAATGACTTCTGTATAATTTGCCTAAGATCCAAAGTTAACATACCAAAGCCCAAGGGTTTCTGGTGTTGTGGTAAGAAAATGCAAATAGAAGACGACACGTCAGCACAGTGTTACGAGTGTGGTAAAAATATTCGCAATGCCGTACCAAATGCTACCAGAGAGCAGTATTACGCCAATGGGGGTCGTAAGAAAACACCTTATAAGAGATTAAAATACTTTAGGGACTGGATGAGTCATATCCAAGGTTATCGACCGGTATATTTAAATAACGAAGTAAGGAAGAAAATCATAGACCACTTAGGAGAGCCAACCCTGCAAAGTCTACGGAAAACGAAATATTACAAAGCTATTCCCTATCTTTTGTCTGAAATTACCGGTAAGTCTATTCCCGAGGTTTCTGATATGAGCAGAGCCGAGTGGATGTTTTGTCGGCTGGATAAGGATATTCCTTATTACCCTGACGTAATCTACGAAATATTTTACAAAATAGACCCCAACCACCCCCTATTAGGATGGATTCCGAGAAAATAAAAATGCAAAACTGGCGTTTATTTTGCCAGAAACCCCACTGGGGAATGCATCGCGCAGAACACCAAGCTATCCCGAGACACCCCCTGACTTTTCCACTCGCGAAACCTCCCATCGCGGGGTTGAATCGCACTTTCTATCTTTTCCACCCTCCCCCCACGGTTGCTGTGAGTGGGGGAGGCTTTTTTTTTCACTCATAGCAAGCGGTCCAAATGCGTCTACAGCGAGGCTCGAACTCGGGACTTTAGGCCTCCCCAGCTCCAAAGTCCACGATCACATGCGAACGCCAGACACATCTGGACGCTTATGTATGTGAAAATTATTATATTTATGTCTTACACTCTAATTTGCATATGAACCAGACAGACGGCTTTCGATATGTAAATAGAATCCTGTCACGCTATTTTCAAAGCAGATGTTTACTGAGCAAGCTTTCTTTGCAGCTCTTCTTTCGCTTCTTGGTAGATCTTTTTGCGAGATTCCTCGGAAAGATCTTTTACGACTGTTTTTTTATTCCTTATGTCCGACTTTAATTTCTCGTATTTGTCTTCTTCGGCCAGAATAAGCTAAAAATTCTACATCATCTATCTTTCTGTCACGCAAAGCCTTTGAGACAAGATCGGTAATTGTATTTACTTTAGCCCTTGACAGAGCTATTGTCGTGTCATGCTTGGATATTTTGCTTGACAACTGTTTCATAATACCCGTAGCAACAGCAGAAACGATACCACAGGCTGCCCCAACGCCGGCCAAAGGAACTCCAACATTTATTCCCGGTCCAGTAAGCGAAGTAGCAACGCCGGAGCCCGTTAACACAACGGATATGGATCCTGAAGTTATCGCAATCTTATGTAGCGTACTCCGGGCTCTGACGTATTTCTTCCTAACTTTTTCATAGTGTTTTGTCTGCCCTTCCAAGTAAGTCAGGATTAAGTTTGCTTTATTAAGCCTAACGTTTTCAGCATCCGTTATTGGTGCCGTAGTGTGATAATTGGGAACATCTGGGTACAACTGAGGTGCTGATGGTATAACATCCATTATATATACTAATGTACGACGCTTTTGGGAAAGATATTGAGGAGCAGCCACATCACGACAACAGGGATTATGCCAACTGGAGAGCATTTAGGAAAATGTTTCCGCATGCAGACCCTAGTAAGTTTGAGCGTAGACCCGATGGGATTTACTTCAACGGCGAAAAAATGTACAGTAATGCGGACTTGGAGCCAAAGGCGACCGTTAAGCATCCTAAGATTTTACCACCTGGTTATGTTAAACCAAAGCCCGTGCATAAAGAAAGGCTACCTAATTTTCCAAAGAATCTATTAATAACTAACCAGGATTACCCATTTTATGATGCCGAAGGTGGTATAAACGACTTTGATAAAATAGTAACACACCTAAAGATTCCAGTGGGTAAGCAAACCTTTAACGTAGTAATAAGGGATATCTTTAAGGATTTTAACCTTACACACACTTCAGGAAAAGAAGCCCACGAATGGTTAAGGGGGCCTAACTTCAAGTACTGGCCGCAGCAGTTAAACTTTGCCGTCTGGGCGGCTACAAAGGGCTGCGGGGTTGCCGCGGATATGTTCGACATTGCCTTTCTAAGGTTCCACGTTGCCTTTACTATGCGGCGCATATTGAAGGAGCTTAATGTACCATTACCGGGGGAAAAGCCATTCAATCGAATGGATAACCACTACAATTCCGCTGCCCTAGAAAGACTAATGAATGAGTTTAAGCCGCAGCAAAAAGACTTTCGTTATCGGGAGGGCGCCACGCATGGCTTGGGCATTATTTATGCTTGGCATGTTGACGGCGTGCGTCCGGCAGACATGTATCATCAAAAATACCCCGGGGTCCTAAAGTTTTACGACTTGGGTGGTCGCAAGAATGACGTTACGCTGATCGATAGGATTGAGACAATTTACCCCAGTCCTTGGGATCCGTTTGTATTATGAAAAGGAAAAGGCCTAAGAAACCTAGCCAGGATCAACCGCAGCATTGAAGCATTTGTCTACTGCATCCTGGGAGCGCAGGTAAATACCCGCAGCCCCATTGTTGGATCCCAAGGTGCTTCGCGGGAAACGCAACAGGAATTCCTAACCCTGTTTGAGTCCGCAATAATAGAAAATGACATATACAAGTCGGTGCAGAGATATTAATTAGCGGTGCAGCAATCTAAAGTGCGGCTGGATTACGCTTTGTCGCCTGGTTATTGGTTGATGCCAAGTAACTTGGTTATTAACACCAATTCCGTCGTGGGTTATAACAACAAGCTGCAGCGAGCAACCAAAGACATGAAGTTTGGGGTGAACGACGTGAACTCTGATACTACCAAGGGCATTCCGCACTTCGTAAAGAAGCCAAAAAAGTCACACGAAACGAAGCTACCCGTAGTTAAGAAACCATCAAAGAAGGTCCTGCCTGCGATACCTGAGGAATATCGCCATAACTTACTAAAAGCCGGCTTAGCCGCCGCAGGCGTTGGTCTGAGTTATTATGTATGGCGATGAACAACCCCTACGTAGCTGGAGTAGATTGCGTTTATACGACTTACACAGGCGAGAAAAAATACACCCAGGCATCTTGGGTTGATGTCACGGGCATGTCCGTGAATTTGAATTACTCAGGAAAGAAATTGATCCTTTGTAGTATTTGCATTGGTACAAGCAGTCACGCCAACGTCGGCTTTAGGTTCCTGGATGAGAATGGCGTACTGCAGCCTATGCGCGCGAAGACGAACAACAGGGAGCCTGTGCATTTTTCCGTAGAGCCAAACCCCCTGAGCACCGAGAATTTATCGGTTTGGACTTTCCACATGGTTGCTGATTGCCACGGGAAGGTAAAGCTGCAGATAAGAGTAGATGACACCGGGAGTGTTTGCATAAACAGCATAGAAAATCAAAGGGATACTATCTACAATCACAAGACCATTAGCACTCTTACGGTAATGAGTCTATAGAAGGGAATTTATTCCCTGAAATATATGAACCCACACGCGAAGGAAGATTGGTTTCTTCATTATTTGGAGGAGAAGGAATACTTAGAACAGCATTGGTATGACACCGGGCTGTGGGTGAAGGTTGGGGGCTTGGGATTAATCGTGTGTACTATTACCATTAACACGGGGTATTCGTGCAATGCTGGGTTTAGGATTGTCGATGATAATGACTATTCATTACTGCCTTACAGGAAAAAAGATAATAATAGGAACCCGACCCATTTTTCGTCGGAGCCCCCACCGCGAAGCACAGAGGACATAACGTCAAT
The DNA here is from genome assembly GCF_029948245.1 of Actinia tenebrosa. Taxonomy (NCBI): domain Eukaryota; kingdom Metazoa; phylum Cnidaria; class Anthozoa; order Actiniaria; family Actiniidae; genus Actinia; species Actinia tenebrosa. Next base: position 63,235 of record NW_028292603.1, read on the forward strand.
AACTTTTCACATGATAGCCAATTGTCAATATGCGAAGCTTCAGGTTCTTTCCAACGACGTTGCCTACTTTCGAATAAATGGTCAAGGCGTTGCTTCCGCTGATGCTGCTTGGTGCCATAAACCCATTTCTACTATGACTGCCCTACCCCTGATACCAAATTATCAAGGCGGCGCGAATACTATCTTTACTTATCCCCAGCCGAGAACGCCTCGGGCGCCCGACGACGATAAGCCCCCAGTAATACACAAGGATAAGATCAACCCCTCATCTTCTTCAGGAGTACCACTCCAATAGCGATAACCAAGATCCAAATGTTGTTACCCACGAACTTCAACAGTTCGCCGCCGGCCCTAAGTGCCAAGGAAACAACCGAACCCAGCAGCCCAGGAAGACCGGCTGCCATCTTTTTTCCCAAGTCCGTCAGCCCATTGCCTAATTTCTTTACGCCCGCGCCCGTAGCCTTAAGCGCGGATAGGATAACTCCTACTACGGTGCTAATAGCGACCGCAAATGCCAGTGGTACGCCATACTTCAAAAGGGCTCTTTTTACCTTTTCCTTGGTGGTAAGCCCCAGCTCCTTTTCCAGGTTGTCCTTTTGCGCCTGTAATTCCGCAAGGCGTACCTCGAGGGCCTCCACTTCCTTTTGAGCTGCTTCCCTTTCCTCTTCGGAACGAGTTTGGTCCACAACTACTTCTCGCTGCCGCTCTATTTGCCACTCCAGGTCTTCGATAGCCTGATCTCTTTGCCGGATTTGTTCTTCCTTGGTGTTAATTTCGGCAACCAACAGCCGCCTTTCCTCTAAAGAGCCAGCTATGGTAGTTTGTAGGTCCTTAGCGTCGTCTCTTGTTAAGTCCAACTCCTGCAGGGCAAGGTTAAGAGCCCTTTGGGCTTGGTTTCTTTCGCGACGAATTTTGGTTCTTTGTTCTACCAGCTCCCTTATTTCTTGATCTTTGAATTCGACCTCCCTTTTGTGTGCGTCGGCGAGCCGCTGGTTTTGCTTCATGTATTCTTCCTCCCTTTCTTCCAGCGTTTCCCGCAGCGCTTGCGTTGAGGTGCCAGAGCTTTGAGCTTCTTCTAAGTCCCTTTGTGCTTTATCTCTTTCGCGCAGGGCTTTATCCAAATGATTCCTCATTTCTTTCATTCTTTCATCGAGATGGGCGGACCCCTTCTCAGCATCAGCGAGTAGTTGACTTTGCTTTGCGTATTCTGCGTCTCGTTTTTCTAACTCCCTTTGCAGCTCCTCGGCACGCCTTTCCATTCCAACCCTTTCGGTTAGGGCTTCCAACCTTTCTAGCATGTTTCGGGTGGCCTCTTGGAAGCCCCTTAATCTCGCTACGTTAACCTTAACTGCACCATTTTCATCGAAAAGTAGCTGTGGTTTTGTCCAGCGGTCTTTGTCGGGGTACCTCATGTCTTTGACGCTTAGGAGAACCTTGTTTCCGCGCTCCGTGAGCCTTAACTCGTCAGCATCAAGGTGGGGGTAGCGCAGCTCTAGCTCCTGCTTTGCCCACTCTACGGTTTCCCGTGTGGCTCCCTCGGTCTGCTCTATGTTTGGAAGCTCTAAGTATTCGGGGATGGGTTTGCTGGGGTTTTTTGACTGCCACATGCGCCTTAAGGTGTTTTTAGCATTTTCCCATCTACCACCAAACTTATTTTCCAAGGCTGCGTCGTAGACTAGGGGGTCGGTTTCCGCGCCTTGGGTCCATGCGTCAAATTCGTCATCGTTAATGTCGACTTGACCTTCTTCGGTAAGGGGGTCAAAATCCGTTCCTTCTACTTCCATTATATATGATAAGCTCAAAGTTAAACCCCAACGTATTGCCTAAGCAGGTTGGCGGGCTGAAAGCGGAACGCACCTTTCACCGGGTTACATTCACACCTTCTAGCGCAAAGCCAGGAGAAACCTTGTACGTAGGCGTGCCCCGTCTATCGGATAACCTAGTCCTAGTACCCGGTACCTTGGCTTTAAGGTTCGACCTACCGGTACAGTCAAGCCCCACAGATGAAAGGATTATCGTTAACAACGTGGGTCGCAACATTGTTTCTAAGATGCGCGTAAAGTTCGCCGGGGAATCCTTGTTGGACTTAAATAGGTACGATCTGTATACCACGTACAAAGACCTATGGTTGACAGCCTTTGACCGCGCGCAAAGGATAGAACAAGGAATTGGTAGTGTCATTCTACGTAAGGTCCGCACACCTACGAAAACGCAACCTACTGACGGCAGCGGAGAAACTGCAGTGGCAGACGCAAAGCGAATAAAAACAGCCTATGGTAGTAAGTATGTCATACCACTGGACTTTGAAGTGATTACGAATCACGGTGTGTATTACCCAAGACGGTTATCCGAACTGCAGTTTGAAGTAACTTTAGCAGATGCTAATAACATCATTGGTGGGCTAAGCACTGCACTTACCACGACAACCCCATACTCTATTACCAACTTAGAGCTACAGTACGAAACGGTATACAGCGAAGAGCTGGCCCGTAGCGCTGGCATGGAATACAGCTCCGGAATGGCATTCCTTTACGACCACGTAGTGATGTATAAGACGTTTAGCTACTTGGATAAGACGGACGAGGTTATCAACCAAATCACTGACCTCCCCCGAAGAAGTCTCACGGGGTTAATGCTGGTGTTTGCCAAACCCTACGAAGCCGGTAAGCGCGACTCCGAGGCCTTTCACAACCCCAACATTACTAACGTGGGGGTAAGCGTTAACGGCGTTCCAAACAAGGTTTACTCCCAGGGAATAGAACCCGCAGACGTCTACAGGGAGGCAAAGCGTAAGTTTGGCGACCAGGTAAGTCCCGAGGAATTCTTTAAGGACAAGTACGCGCTGTGGATCGATATGCGCACGACCAACGACGAAGACCTACATGGTCAGGGTTTACGTCTAGTAAACACCCAGGATGGGATAACATTGGAGATCAAACGCACCAAGAACACCAATGCCGGCGACGGTGACAAGATAAACTGCTACGTTTTCGTGGTGTCTGACGCGCAGTTAAGCGTGGAAATGAATCAGCTAAAGAGCGTTGCCTATTAAAATATTCCTTACGTATAATATGTTTCGCGTATTTCAAAACAACGAAACCAAACTGCAATGCATAGTGCAAGGCAACGAACTGTACTTCAGGGGAAAGGAGGTGGCAGCTGCGTTGGAATATTCCAATGCTAGAGATGCTTTAATTACTCACGTTTCGGATAAGTACAAGAAAAGGCTGTCTGAGTTAGGAAGGGTTATGAATCGCGACACTTGTACTATACACCCACATTCCGTGTTTATTTCCGAACCTGGGTTGTATCAGCTGATATTTAGCTCAAAAAGCTACCAAAGGCAGAGGCATTTCAGGATTGGGTCTTTGAGGAAGTCCTACCCGCGCTAAGAAAGGACGGTCGATATGCAATAGAAAAGCGCTTTGACGGTCCAAACAAGTTGGTCTTTAAGATCGAAAATGAGTTTGACCTGCATAAAAAGGTGGTGGACTACATCCGCAGGTTTTACCCCCAAATGCTCGTGACCCCTGGTCTAGGCGAACTGCAGGATTCGGATGTAAAGCGCATAAAATGCTGGCAGAAAGGATATCAACGCGGGCAACCCGACTTGTTAATTCTTAATGCACACGTGCGATACCGTGGTTTCTGCGTAGAGCTGAAGGCCCCGAAAGGCAACGGGGTATTATCTGAGGATCAACGACGCCTGTTACGCGAATATGAGCACAATGGGTACAAAGTGTCGATCAGCAACGACTACGACGACATTTGCAGGGAGATCACGGAGTATGCACAAGTAATTCGCCTGCCATGTAGGTGGTGCTGCAAGCGCTTTAAAAGCGCGCAGACTCTGGCAACGCATTTGAGAATATTCCATAGGTATAATGGATAAGGATAAATTTAACGAGTTAAAGTTCATACAAACGCACTGGCGCGATTTGGCGGTGGGGGAAATCTACGAGATAAAGAATTACGTGGTCTTTGAAGACATCGACCGCCTGCGTTTGGTCTTAAAGAATAAAAAAAGAATATACACCCTTTGGGCGCCCGATAGGATAAGGTACGCCATCGAAGGGCAGGACGTTACCCATGTCATGAGTCATGGTAAAAAGGATGGCAGGTGGGTATTTGACGTAGTCAAGTATGAGCCTGAGAGTCCTCTGTATAATTAGTTTTCTAGCGCGTCTGCTAAAGTCCGCTGCGCTTTAGGATCCGCGGAGCACCAATGACCAACGAAGGATCCTTCCAGGAATACCTTGCCGCAATGAAGGCAGGTGTATTTTTTACGCGGTGCAGGAGTGGGCGGCTTGGGGATTTCAGGCGTAATGCAATCAGCTTGTAGTTCGCATGTAATACAGTCCATATATACCAGCGAATAAATTCGCTTTGAAAGGACGATTATGAATCCTCCCAGAAATGCTATGAAGTAGTATTGCATATATCCAAGGCGGCTGCAAGGCCCTTTAAAAGGGGTCCTTATTCTTATTTATTATTATTTAACCTTAATAATAATAAATAAAAATAAGATCAGGATTTGAAACTCTTTGCGCAAGCCCTGATCTAACTTCCTTACTAACCCTTACGGGCGATCTTATCTTTTAAGTTATTACCGCTCCAGCCTTGGAACGTATCTAAGTACTCTTTAAAGCTGCGGGGATCAGACCGTGGATACAAGCACTGCCAAATATGATCGTCGCCTTTCCTTGGACAGCCGCAATGCTTGCAATCCGCCTCCCAATAATCCATGTTCTCCCACCGCACTCCTTCCGCGCGGTCGAACATTGCAAAGCGCTGATCAATTTCTTTCTTACGTTGCGTTAACCACCTCTTAGTTTCCTTTGGGCAACATCGCGCCGCGACGTCGCCATGGTCTAAGCAAGCTACGCCTTCTAAGTCGTAATTACCGCGGCAACGGAAACGATGCCACTCTTCGTCTTTGTCCTCCTCACAGCGCTCACATACATTCTTTAAACAGACGCGGTTATCGACGTGATACTCCAACATCTGCACGCTGCTAAAGAGGTGATTACACTCCTTGCAACGCCTTTCGCGTGCCTTCTTAACGCATACCTTTTTTTCCAGGTGGTATTTTAACATTTGCTTAGAGCTGAACTCCTTGTTGCACCGCGTGCACTCCATATATAATAAGGATTTAATAACCACTATAAGGGATACCGAATGAAGTCCTTTACGGACTCCTTTGCCCAGCCGGTCATCGTTATCAGCGCACCAAACTTTTCCGCGCGCTTCAGACCGCACATTTCATCGTACAACTCCTGCACGCGCTCTTTTACCCGGTCTATCTCCTCCCTTTGCATTTCTATGGTGTCTCTTTTATCTTTTGCGTCAGCGACAATTCTTTGCACTGCTTCCACTGGCTCCATATATAAATATAAATGAACCCAGATCACATGCCTTGTAACGCTCTGATAGTAGGACCCACCGGCTGCGGAAAGACCCAGTTCGTGGTAGAGCAGCTATTAGGACCTTTTAGATACCGTTTCGACTACATCGTGCTGCTTTGCCCCACCTACGCGAACAACCGCACCTGGACGGGCATAGGAGTGAAAGATGACGACTTCTTTGTAGATATCTTAGACCCTAACGAGTTATCCAGCCACCTTAAGTTTTGGCACAAACAATTCCCCAAGAATACACAGACACTCCTCATATTGGATGACATTGCCTGTGGGGACGACGTAAAAAGACGCACTTCGGTGTTGGTGAAGCTTGCCTTTAGCGGCAGACACGACAATATCAGCGTTTGGTTGCTCTCGCAGCAGCTTACCAGCGTCTCTAAGCCTTTTAGAGAAAACATAGGTTCACTTGTCGTATTTTATACTCCGAGCAAGTCTGATCTGGAAACCATCTTAAGCGACTACGGCGGTGAGATATCCAAGGAACAGTTACACGAATACATGCGGCATTTAAAAACGCACCAACATTCCAAGATGATCTTCTCTTTGAGGTTTCCGTATTCCATAAAGATCTGCGATCTTTAACTCCTAATGTATATGGATATTGAGCAGCTCTTAGATGAAGTCCCCACACAGTTAGATGAAAGTAACCTCAAGGAACAACTTAACATCCTTGTGTCATTCTGGGAAGTGTAAAGAAATGATAGGCAAGCAACTTACCCATGAGCAGGTTAATAAGTTGTCCGACGAGGAAGTTAAAAAGTTCCATAAGAGGTACGAGGCCGCCCTTGCAAGTAAGACCACGGACGCCGTAGCAGATTCCGCCATCCGACTTGCGACTAAATTGCTTGGACTTGCGCTGCCCATAGACGATGTGGAGCAACTGCGGAAGGACATTAGCGAGGACTATGTCATCGCCCAAGAACTTAAGATAACCTGCGTGTGGTTGTCTTTGAAGTGCGGTAAGTTAATGGCAGTCGCCTCTGCGGCTTTGCACGTTGCTCAGCACGTTGACTTGAAGGAGGTACTGGTGTCTTGGAAGGACTTCAAGAAGGACAGAGAAGTCGAAAAGGTCTTCCTGGCGGCACTTGCTGAGGTACCTGATCAAGTCGCCTTAAGTACTTAGTCAAGTCATTCGCGGGAATTACCCAGGTCGCCTCACGTACTTACTTAAGTCATTCTCAAGTACTTACCCAGGTTACCTTAAGTTACTTATAAAGTCCTTCAAGTCCTTAGATATAAATGAGTGAACCAGAGTCGAAGGTAGAGCAGCCCCAAGAGGAGCAGAAGATTACCAAGGCTAAATCTCCAGGCAGAGTCGCTGCCGGAAAGAAGCTCGCGGAGAAGAATGAAAAGAACAAAGCCAAAAAGGAAGAAAAGGTGGAGTAGAAAGAAGAGGAATTCTTTATTAATCCTGGGTACGTCATTGGCGCGTTAGGAGTTGCTATAGCATCAGGCAGCCTCTACTTACAATGGAAGGCAGCAAAGCCAAAGGTAGAAGTAGAACCCGTGCATGTGACGCAGGAGCCCCCAAAGCGAAGCAAGATCCCCGTGATGGAGTAATAACCTTCTCGCTTTGTAATATAATGTCAACCGCGTTATTGAAAACTGTTGAAGAAGCAGCTATCATTACTTCCATCGTTGCGGGTATTGGTTGGGTAGGTAAGAAAGTGCTCAAAGAAGACTTTTTTGAAGACCCAAGCAAGAGCTTCGCTAATTTTGCTAAAATGACCGCTGCCGTAGGCGGGGCTATCATGGTAAAGGATTACCTACGGAAGGAAAAGTACCTCCCTACGGTGTAATATATATGGCTAGCGTGGTCGCAGGTGGAGTCATTGCAGCTTTAGCATTCACTGGAGCTAATTATAGCGGTCAATATTTAGATAGATTAGTTAGAGGCGACAAAAGCGGAGATTTAGCCGCCGAAAGGAAGAGGCACGACTTAGCGCTGGAGAAATATCAAAGGGACGTGGCAGCTTGGAATGAAAAAAGACAAGCTTACAGGGATTGGTTGGATAAGAACTACCAAGACAAGATGCAGGCAGACAAGAACTTCGAAAATACAGACTACGCCTTTAAGCTCTATGCGCAAGCACACCCCGCAGCATCGACGGGGTTGAGAAAGCCTCAGTTTAAGAATTACTATCAGCCTTCTAAGAAACAAAAAGATAGTGAGCTGGTCTTCGTAGGAATCGCAGGGCTGGCAGGAGGCGTAGCTTTGGCGTATTTAGTCTAAGTCAGCAAGCGTAGCTTGCTTCTAGAAGGGGACTTGTCCCCTGTAATATATGATCGTCTCTTTGGAAAGCGATAAAAATAACTTTACCACTTATTTGAATCCCCCCATTAAAGCCCATAAGGTTAGGCTGGTTAGTTGCTCTTTGTACAATTCTTGGTATAATTTAGTCAATGCCTTGGTCACTGAGCATAAAGGCGGCGGCAATTATCAAGGCGTAATGCTACCCGATGGACATTACACGCCAATCACCCTTGCCAAGGAGCTCGCCAAGCGCGGTTATACTCTCACCACGGGATTGCCGCACGAAATGACCCTCAAACATAATATGCCAAACTATTCAGTAACTTTTGGAAAGTCTGACCCATTGGGGTCATTATTATGTGCCTCGGGCAAGACAATTACCGACACAGCCATACCCGTGAAATGGAAAGTCGCATCCTCTTACGAAGTCTATTGCGATTTAGTCCATAGTTACAACAATGGTGAAAAGTCTTCTCTTATGTCCAAGTTTCTGCCCAAAGGTAATCCATTTGACCCAGTAGAATACACTCCCATTTCTTTAAGCTATGACTTGTCCAATTTGGTAGAAAGCATAAACATCGCCATTAAGGTGGACGGAAAGACGGTGGATTTCAACGGACGTAAGATCAATCTTGTTTTGGAATTCATATAATGGGTCGAACTGAGGACAAACTCAAAAGGAATTACTATGGTCCTGAAGGCTATTGGAAAGGAGCGTCGGCCATCAAGAAACTCGCGACCGCGGCCAGGGTATCAGAAGAAACGGCTAAGAACTGGCTAAGAAAACAAACCCTCTGGCAGGTCTATCTTCCCGTGCCTAAGTACATTCCCAGGCCCAGCTTCACCGTAAATGCCCACAATGAAGTTCATCAGGCGGATTTGCTTTTCTTGCCGCACGACAAGGTGAGAACAAAGACCTATAGGTACGCTTTGACCGTAGTCGATATCGCAAGCAGATATAAGGACGCCGAACCCATAACCAGCAAGGATTCTGGAAAAAAAGCTACCCCGCAACATAGTGGTCAGATACTTCTATCAGCCGGGGGAACTCGAAGGTGGCAGTAAGAGAGCCACGGATCCTAACTGGTCCCTGGAAACGTATGAGATTTCGAAGTCCTTCACCAAGGAAGGGCAACCTGTGTTGTATTACCTAGCTGGCCCAAGTCGCGGAATTGTCAAGGAAGAGCTGCTCATAGTCCCCAAAGACTCAGAGTAAAGCTCCTCCACGCGCCCGATTACACTCTAGGCATGTCAGTCTTACGTTGCCTCTGCAATGGCCGCTTTTGTTATTTATGCCATCCACGGAGAACTGCTGATCGTCATTTGGGTCAAACCTCCATAGTAGAGGTATGTTACATTTGGCACACCTTGCCCCTTTCTTATAGACGTCGTCCACGCATAGGTCGAACGTCATGTTTTTTTCTTCGTCGTGCCGCTTGTAGCGAAGGAGTTTCTTAGCAATGTTCTCTTTGGCTACGTCCTCTGGCGTCTTATCGTAGCGCAATTGCGGACCCCAGGCTCTTTTTAACTGTTTGGCATACTCCACACGACTTACGGCGGTGTAGATAAGGTTGCTCCAACACAGGCGTTGGTCTATGATCCACAGCGTTTCCTTTATGGTAAGTCCTTGCGCGCTGTGGACTGTCATGCAGTAGCCCAAGCGCCAGTCTGGATGGGAGGTAATTCTTTCCACCTTTTCTATGGGTACCCAGGCTTTGTCATGCGTTACTGCGTTCTGCAGTTGGATGTCGGTACCAGGTACCCAGACGTCTCTTTTTTGCATGCGGGTGTCGTGGGGTTTGTAGCAAACAGGTACGGGATGCGTGGGGAAGCGCTCTCGGTGTATATTTAGCAAATCCTTTTGTATGCGAGACTGTGCTGCGCGTTTGCTGCTCAGCACCAGATCCTTTGAATGCCAGGCGTATAGAAAGTCCTCGTATTTCTTTGCTCGTACACGTTTGCGCAGCGTCTTGCATTGGTCGGCGTCACTAAGGCCCCTTAATTCCGCTTTCAGGTTCCTTACTTGATCCTTGCTGCGGTAGTCGGTGTTAATTTCCTCCGCATTGTCTACGAAATCTTTCAGCCATTCGTGGGGCATATCTCCGGCTATTGGAGGAAGCTGTAATGGATCTCCGGCGAATATTACTTGGCACTTTCCGCGGAGGAAGTCTACGAACTCCTGCAGGATTTCCAAAGGCACGGTGCAAATCTCATCCCAAAGTATCACCGGAGGTATGTCATGGATAGCCTCTGGTACCCATTTTTGTCCATTCCAACGGAAGAAGCTGTGGTAGTTCTGCGCGTCGTGGCCCATTTCGCAGAGTTCTCGTTCCAAACGATGCGTTGGCGTTAGCACTTTTAAGGCCGGAAAGAGTTGTAACACACGCGTCGTCTTACCGCTGCCTCCCGTACCGTAGAGGTAAGAGAAGCGTTGGTAGGAAATAGGGTCCGCAACTGAGGGCAGTGGTTCTTCCGTCGGCGCTACGGTGCCCTGGGTGTGCTCGCCGTGATATTCTACACGTGCCCTCCAAGACCTTATCGCCTCATCTTTGACGCGCCATTGGCCTCTTTCTGCGAGTTCATCGGCAGTGTAGAATTCCTTCATCTTTTCCAATACGTGCGGTTTCACGTATAAGGAATCCGTGGCTACGCGGGGGATATCTTCTTTGTCAAACCGCAAGAGCATCGCTAATAGGTTAATGTGCGCGTAGGCTAACATGCTGGCACGCAGATGGTAATACTGCGGTCGATGGTCCTGGTAATAACAGCGCATTCCATTCGTGTAGTTTATCGTCGACAAGGTAGTCCCATTTCTCTACAGACACCATCGTTCCTTTGTCATGCGCGCGCTTGATGAGGAAGCTTAGCTCACCTTCGTCCGTTATTAGGCGCCGCTGCATATGTTTTTCACCTTCTTTTGCGCCCGGCGTGAGTTTACCTATGACCACGCGCGCTGTGGGGTTATGCTCCGGTAATCACTGCGTAAAGGCGCTGTGACAAAGTGTGGCTTCATGCGCTGTGTATTTTAAAAGTTTGCGCTCTTCAAAGAACTTTAATAGGGGTATGGGTATCCATTCCTTCTCCTGCAGGTGCTTTCCGTACCACGCATAGATTATTGGATGTAAGTCTTTTGTAAATTTCCAGCTGGTTAACCGTACGAACCTCGTTGCTGGGGCGTCGTGATAACCTGGTAGTGACACCCTAAAGAATTGGGAGCCTGGATGTCCGTAACGGTCGTAATATTCCTTACAATCTCCTAGACCTTTGAAGCTTGCGGGGTAACAATGTTTCATATCCAGCGACACGTATTCATCTTCGTCGTATTCCATGTTCCACAGGCCACCATGACCGTGCTCTACGCAAGCTTTAGCTATGTCTTTGAACTCCTCCGGCGTGGATTTCCAACCGTTTCTTTTCTTTGCGGCTAAGAAGTCCAAACTGCGACTGCTAAGCACTTCGTCGGAGAAGTCTTCTCCTAAAGTCTCACAGGCGCTTTGAATGCGCAGCTGTTCCACTTCAGGACGATACAAAGTACCATCTTGGGTCATAAATTGACTTCCCTCCGCATCCATTAACCAAATAGAATTCTCGTGCATTAGTTCTGCAAGCGGCGACTCCTTGTAAACGCGCGTCTCCTTCTTCTTTGGGAACCTTAACTCCCTCCACGCATGTGCGTTATGCTGGTAAATTACGATAGGCGCACCCCGGCCACTATACTTGTGCGTCCCGGAGTAAATGAAGCCGTCGGTGATGTCTTTCACGTGTATGCGCCTTTCTAAAGCAACCTCTAACGTCTTGATGTTGTCTATCGTTCCTCCGGCGTTGTAAGTGGCGTTTTCCCATTTCCTGATGGCTTCTCTTCTCTTTAAAGTTAATTTACCACCACGAGAGGAATCCTCAAAGAACTCTCTAACCAGCTTTCCTACGCAGTTACCAGGATGACGCATTGGTTTAAGTTTCTTAGCGTCCGGCTTCTTGATCTCGTACGCGCCTTATATAACTACGGTAACCGGGTAAGCAACCTCGTAGAACAGCATGTCCGCACCTACTAACGCTCCCGGTCTGGTGTCTTTATTCAGCACGAACAAGCTT